>NC_134361.1:157793681-157908681 GCF_048569485.1 Anomaloglossus baeobatrachus | reverse complement strand
AGTGATCTCTCTTCTTAAAATCTGAAGAATCAGCAGCAGGATTGGGCTGGAAAGGTCCTTGTTATCTAAAAAAAGGCTCTCCTTTTATCCTTTGTGACTTTCAACGAGTTTGATCCATTTGGTGTCTTGCACGCAGTTATTCGAAAGATTCTTCTTTAGAATCTAACTATAGTATTTTCTTTTGAATTGCCCATTAAGTGTCATATACTGTATTGCCTCACATCCCATCGAGCCTTGAACCACCATCTAGATTTCACCGTATTCCTCATAGTCAATCATTTAGAAATAGTCTTCTCTTTGGTAAGCAATGAATAAAATTTCATAATGCAAGTCGCACACTAAGCACAATCTGATGTCCATAGAATGTTTAACAATGAAAGGACAATAGAATAATCCTGATATTGGGCAGCACGATGGCTCAGTGATTACCACTATAGCCTTGCAGTGCTGGGTTTATGGTTGGAATCCCACCAAGGACATCATCTTCAAGGAGTTTGTATGTTCTCCCCGTGTTTATGTGGATTTCCTCCTACACTCCAAACACATTGTAAAAAGAATAATTTAGATTGTGAGCCCCAATGGGGACAGTGATGATGATGTCTGTAATGTTCTGTGGAATTAATGGCACTGTATACGCGAGCAAAATAAATAAATATTGTGATCAAAATTGCTAATAAAAAGGAGTCCTCATTATTTAAGATCAGGGGAGGTACATCTAAGGCCCGCTTTACACGCTGCGATATCGTTACCGATATCGCTAGCGTGTGTACCCGCCCCCATCGGTTGTGCGACACGGGCAAATCGCTACCCGTGGCGCACAACATCGCTAGGAACAGTTACACTACTTACCTGCCTAGCGACGTCGCTGTGACCGGCGTACCGCCTCCATTCTAAGGGGGCGGTTCATGCAGCGTCACAGCGACGTCACTAAGCGGCCGCCCAATCAAAGCGGAGGGGCGGAGATGAGCGGGACGAACATCCTGCCAACCTCCTTCCTTCCTCATTGCTGGCGAAACGCAGGTAAGGAGAGGTTCCTCGTTCCTGCGGTGTCACACGTAGCGATGTGTGCTGCCGCAGGAACGACGAACAACGACGATGAGCGATTTTTAACGTTTTTGCGACTATTCAAAATCGCTCATAGGCATCACACACAACGACATCGCTAAAGCAGCTGGATGTGCGTCACAAATTCCGTGACCCCAACGACATTGCTTTAGCGATATCGTAGCGTGTAAAGCAACTTTTAGAGGCCCTCAGAATATTGGTGATACCGACTGGCATGTAGACATTTTGTTACAAAAACATGTGACCCTAAGGTTTTACCTAAAATTTTCTGCCAATCTAACAGCCTAATAAATATCTCCTGGTAAAAAACTTACCCATGGTTCACTATAAATGTGGGAGCTCCTTATTCCAACATTCCACATATGAAAGGTCTTTCATTCACATGGCTGTATATGAATACTAATGACCCTGTGCCTAATGTGAAAGAGGTTTTTATTTTTGAATTTATTGAATATACATTACCAAATAATGTGGTCTTCTTTTAAAGGATAGAAAATACCATATTTTTCACTTTGTAAGATGCACCCCCCCCCCCCCCCCCAAAACTGGAGGTAAGATGGGGTGCATCTTACAAAATGATTATGACTTACCGGGACGCCGGTGGTCGAGTGGGGTCATAGGAGACAGGCTCATAGGACACGCTTGGGGGTTTTGCGGCAAGTGGCATTGATCTGCGGGAGGGCTGAGAGGGTGTTTTGGCGGGGGAGCGGCATTGACCTGCCAGGAGGGGGTGGTCAGGCTGTGAGGGTGGCGGAAGGCGGCATTGCTCTACCGGGGGGTGGGCAAGTGGGCTATGAGGGTGTCTCAGCGGCTGGTGCATTGAACTGATTACTGGCTCAATTGAATCGCTCGCTGTTGACACAATGAACATCAAGAAAAGGGTCGCGGAAGCTGCACTTGTGCAGATTGACGCAATGGACTTCAAGAAAATGGCCGCAGAGTCCTATCTATGCACGTGCCGCCTCTGTGACCATTTTCTTGAAGTTTATCTCATCAACTGCGGGCGATTCAATGGAGCCGGCAACCAGCTCAATGGACCTGCTGCTGAGACACCTCCATAGACCGCCTGCCTGGCAATTAATGGTGCCCGCCGTGACACCTCCGAGCGCATCCTGTGACCCTGCCTCCTATGATCCCTCTCCATGACCGTCGCCCTAGTAAGCCAGACCCGGGGGATTCAAATGCGCCCGCTGCTACACCCCCGAGCCGCAGCATCGCCTACCCGGCCTCCTGTGACCTTCATGAGCTGCTCCACTGTTAAGGCCCCACTCACACTTGCGCTATTTTCACGCAAACGGAATCCGTCACTACTGTATTACAGTTCATTTATTTACAGTGTAAGCACGACACCATGTGGACACATGCGGGTAGTGCATGAGTCATGCTGTCGTTCTTCCACTGTAAATAAATGAACTGTAAACATTAGTGACGGAGTCCGTTTGCGTTGAAACAACGCAGATGTGAAACCAGCCTAAGGTGAACTCTTACAAAGTTCCACACACCACCGCTCCTCCCGGTGAGCATTAGGATAAGACGGACCCTCTTTAATGTTAAAAAATTTTCCTATTTTCCTCCTCTTAATTTAGGGCGTGTCTTATTATCCAGTACTTCTTATAAAAACGAAAAATACGATATAAGCAGACTCTGGGCACCGCGTATGTTGGCAGTTTTGAGGAGGAATTCATTTATAATCAACCCTCCTGGTCTAACAATACTGTATATTATGAATTCTATATTAATTAGCTTCTATTTATCTGGGATTGACTTATGGATGAGATCCTATTCTTCAACAGTGTCAACATCAATGTTAGGGGATTTACCTTTTTACGTGTGCATATTCTAAAATTGGTATTGAATGCCCTGATCCATCTTGTTTGCTGAAGAGGTCGTGGTAACAACACTGGTCCTCCGATATTGGTGACATTGACCACTTCACAATTTTATATTCTAAAAATTAGTAAATGACATTTTTATTTTAAGAGCAGTTTGAATTGGTATAAAAAATATTTTTTCCTATTTTCTGTGGTCTAAGCCTGGATGCATCTTCTAGTCCCAAACCTTCACCCTACATTTTGCTTGTCTTGTGACTCTCACCCTTCTTACTTTTACCTACTACTCTCGCCATCTTCTAATGTATACTGTTCTAAAAATGACTATCAGATGAAACATTATACCTACTTAAAACACTTTCCCATGTCACACTGACGTGTGCGGTGTCTCTGTATAACCTGTGTACAAAATATCTGTTGCTGTTAACTACATGTCCTCTTAGTCATTATCCATGTATTGTACTCATGTAAACAGCAATAATCTTTACATAGAAACGGATGAAGTCAGTTATTTAATAGTTTCTGCACGGTTGAGTAAAATGCCTGTGGTGAGAACTGCGTGGGTTTATTTACCTCTTTCTACTTATAATTTTAAAGAATCCTGTCCAACCAGACTGATACAGAATATAATTTTAATTGTTTTTTTTTCATTTTTTATGTTTGTGTATGTAGTTTGCAGTATGGGTCATGAAATGATTCTGTTTTGTCATAATTACATTTCTGAGTGTTATTGATACACATTAAATTGAGTTAGGTCTTTCAGAATGTGTATGTACGGTATATAGTATGGTATGCAGAGAATAAAAACATTATAGTGATTGTTTCTTCACAAGAAAGCTTTCAGCTGCACACTGAAACAATAAGCTTGAGGGTTGCAGTACACACGATGAGACAACACGCTTGGAGGTTGCTGTGTACAAACACACTTCTTCAATATTGCTAAAGGTACTGAAGCCAAAAAAGTCAGTTTCTTCAATTGAGTCTAAACACATGTGAAAAGAAGCCTATCAAGAAAGACTACTCAATAGAATAAAACATTTTTTTATTCATCACACTATTAAAATCTTATTAATAAGTCCTAAAAATTTCAATGATGAAAATAGATACCACATAGAACAGATTATATCTTGACATAATAAACCTCAAGTATGAGCAGACACAATTATAATTGACAAAAAAAGCATCAGCTCTAGCGCTAAAGTAAATTAAATTACATGCAAGCAGGGTACAAAAAAATATATCCACTAATTTGGGAGGAAAATGAGTGGTGCATTTTATAAGCTGAATGTAGCTTTTTAGGTGGGGGGGGGGTGGTGGAGAATGCTCACAGGAGCCATGGGCACTGCTGTCCTGCGTGCGGGGAGGCAGGTGCCATCCTGAAAATGTCGGTGGTGTAGGCCTCAAACAATGGCGCCCGGAGTCGGCACGTGCGCAGATGGAGCTCTCAGCTGAAGATCTCATCTGCGCACGCGCCGCCTCTGGCCCTTGATCTCCCAGCAGCAGACTTAAGGAAAATTGCGTGCGCAGATGTGATCTCTGCCTGTCATTGAGCCGATAGCTCAATCTGCGCACGCGCCGACTCCGTGCACCATTTCTTTGAAGCCCGCACCGCCCACAGTGTCTGGATACTCCCTGCCTCACAGCGCCTGCAGCGAGCATCTGGGACACCCATCGAATTGCCCTACACCACCACCCCTGCCTTCTGTGACCCCGCTCCATCATCGTTGCTACCCCCCTCCTGATAAGACACCACCAAGATTATTGTTTTTTCTCTCTAAATTTGGGGTTTCTTATAAAACGAAAATTACGGTATCTAGTAATCAAAAAAGAAGGCTGCACTCAAATAGAAAATGCAAAAAAGAACCTATTTGATAGTCCATCCGTAGTGGCAATGTTTGGTTCTATTGAACCTTTCTCAAGCTTATAGAACTGTTTTGGGTTTTTTTTTTTACATGTTTTTTCCCCCCCCCCCCAGATACCCATAGAAGCCTACATAGAAAAATGCTCCAAAAACGCACATTCAGCAGCATCTTTAGACAGATGGTGGACAGTTTTCATGAAATCGCACCCACATTTCTTCGATAGTTAGACTACTTTCACACCATAAATTCTTCTAGGTATACTTTGAATCAGTTTTTGAACGAACTCAACAGGGAGGTTGTTCCAGACATCTTGTAGAACCAAGCACCGATCTCCTGGGGTATGTAGACTTGCACACATCCTTCTGTTTCGTCATCTAATCCTAAACACACTGATGATGTTGTGACTAGTGCTCTAAGGTGGTAGAGACCACAATTCAAGTGATGTTACCTACTGTGCACCTTGCTGTAGTTTTGATTAAATCCCTATGTTATCTGCTGAAGATCTCCCAGTTCTCTAAATGCTAAGCTCTAAATCCAGGTGGAGAGCTCATTAATATTGGAGGACAACATTGCAGTAGGTTTATTAGTCCTCTGGTGATAATTTCCTGCTGATAAAACAGTAATTTTATGAAAACTACAACAAGCAATCCAGTAAGGGAGAATGTAATCAAAGTCTCTGTCTCTACATCATGCTGTTCTTAGATTAGGAGGAAAAACCTGGTGACTGATTCCCTTTAATACCATTTGCATTTGTTTGTGGTTGTCCTGCTGAAGAATACATTTGGAGCCAATAAAGCACCTCCTTGACGGTAGTGTATAATGGATAAGTATTTACCACTATTTTTCAGCATTGACAAAAAAAAACAGCACCGATCAGGTCTGTAAACATGGTAGTTGGCCAAGGAACCTTCGTGCAACACATGAAAAACACATCATACTTGTATTCCTTCAAAATCAGAAGATGTCCATCAGTACCACCAACTCAGAACAAAGAGCAATCAATGGGACCAAGCTACACCCATCTACTGCTTGGAGAAGTCCAGTTAGAAGTGGTCTGGGTAGAAAGAATGGCATCCCAAACAAACCAAAAGACATTATTTGTTCGGCAAACAAGCTGTCGCTTATTACAGCCAAATATCTTACATCTTGACCCATCTGTCCCAAGCACCTGCTGCCATTTTTCTTCTCCCCAGTTCCTATTTTTTTGTGCATAATTCAGCCACTTACCTTGTTTGCATGTTATAGGGTTGGTTTTAGGCCACAATTCTTCCATGAAGACAATGTATGCCCAGATTTCTCCATATAGTAGATGGATGTAGCTGGATCCCACTGGTTGCTGCAAGTTCGGAGTTGATGGCCCTGCTGGACTGATGTCAAAGCAAAATAAGTAGAATTGATTCTGTCATGCTGTTTTTAACCCCTTAACGACCGCAGGCAGTAAAATTACGTTATAGCTGTCATAGTGTTAATCTCACCTGACTGCAGCCAGGGCAGATTGGCGCACATCTCAGCTGATATGTACAGCTGACATGTGTGCCTGCTAGGTACGAGGGGAATCACTATCCTCCTGTGCCTTTTAACCCCTTAAATAGTGCTGTCAATATGTGACAGCGCCATTATAATAGCGATCGCACTATAACGTTACTCACAGGCCATTACCGGAAGTCACATGACGTGATCACATAAATCCAGTGGTTGTCAGGGTAGCACAGGGTCATGTGATGACTCCTGTAGCTCACATGACTCAGATCCTGTAAAAAACAGCTGAATGCTGCTTGTTAAAAAATATGATCATTTCTCCCGGTCTGAGCGATGCTGCTCTGATCGGGAGAAGTGAATGAGCGATCAGACAGCTGATCATTATAGCCCCCTAGGGAGACTAGTAATATAAAAAAAAAAGTTTAAAAAAGTTTTAAAAAATTAAAAAAACCTAAAAGTTCAAATCACCCCCCATTCACCCCATTGAAAATTAAAGGGTTAAAAAAGTATACACACATTTGGTATCACCGCGTTCAAAAACGCCCAATCAAAATATAAAATTAATTAATCTGAACGGTAAACGGCGTAGCAACAAAAAAATTCCAAACACCAAAATTCCGTTTTTTGGTCGCCACAAATTTTGCACAAAATGCAATAACAAAATGTAGCATCTGTGCAAAAATGGTATGGTTTAAAACGTCAGCTCGAGATGCAAAATATAATCCATCCCTTAGCCATAGTCTTTCCTGTCTTCAGCATTGTATATATACAATATATACTCTAAAGTTGGCTCATCACATTGTCTATCAGTTCTGGTACAACAAACATGGCAGTGGAGGTGGCTTGTATGCTTTTTAATAGGGAGATCATAGACGTCTATGCAAGCACCGTGCGATGCACATTACGCAAGTCTGAAATGGTGGCCCAAAAATTGGTGAACAATCCTCAACTTCAATATCGTCATAAGAAGCGTCAGCTCTTGTTTACAAAGAAATACGAAAAGTGAATAGTAAAAGATAGGAAACAGGTGATTTGGAGTGATGAGATGAAAGTCAATAGACTAGGCTCTGATGGGTTCAAATGGTTTTGGAAGAAGCAATGGAATAAGGGGCTAACGGATCAAGAAATTAAAGGAACTCTTAAGTTCGGTGGAGGAAGCCTGATGATATGAGGGTACAGTGCCTACAAGTAGTATTCAACCCCCTGCAGATTTAGCAGGTTTACACATTCGGAATTAACTTGGCATTGTGACATTTGGACTGTAGATCAGCCTGGAAGTGTGAAATGCACTGCAGCAAAAAAGAATGTTATTTTTTTTTTTTATTTTTTTTTTTTTTAAATTGTTGTTCTGAGGGTCATTTCTTATTCAACCCCTCAAACCACCAGAATTCTGTTTGGTTCCCCTAAAGTATTAAGAAGTATTTCAGGCACAAAGAACAATGAGCTTCACATGTTTGGATTAATTATCTCTTTTTCCAGCCTTTTCTGACTAATTAAGACCCTCCCCAAACTTGTGAACAGCACTCCTACTTGGTCAACATGGGAAAGACAAAGGAGCATTCCAAGGCCCTCAGAGACAAGATCGTGGAGGGTCACAAGGCTGGCAAGGGGTACAAAACCCTTTCCAAGGAGTTGGGCCTACCTGTCTCCACTGTTGGGAGCATCATCTGGAAGTGGAAGGCTTATGGAACTACTGTTAGCCTTCCACGGCCTGGACAGCCTTTGAAAGTTTCCACTCAAGCCGAGGCCAGGCTTGTCCGAAGAGTCAAGGCTAACCCAAGGACAACAAGGAAGGAGCTCCGGGAAGATCTCATGGCAGTGGGGACATTGGTTTCAGTCAATACCATAAGTAACGTACTCCACCGCAATGGTCTCCGTTCCAGACGAGCCCGTAAGGTACCTTTACTTTCAAAGCGTCATGTCAAGGCTCGTCTACAGTTTCCTCATGATCACTTGGAGGACTCTGAGACAGACTGGTTCAAGGTTCTCTGGTCTGATGAGACCAAGATCGAGATCTTTGGTGCCAACCACACACGTGACGTTTGGAGACTGGATGGCACTGCATACGACCCCAAGAATACCATCCCTACAGTCAAGCATAGTGGTGGCAGCATCATGCTGTGGGGCTGTTTCTCAGCCAAGGGGCCTGGCCATCTGGTCCGCATCCATGGGAAGATGGATAGCACCGCCTACCTGGAGATTTTGGCCAAGAACCTCCGCTCCTCCATCAAGGATCTTAAGATGGGTCGTCATTTCATCTTCCAACAAGACAACGACCCAAAGCACACAGCCAAGAAAACCAAGGCCTGGTTCAAGAGGGAAAAAATCAAGGTGTTGCAGTGGCCTAGTCAGTCTCCTGACCTTAACCCAATTGAAAACTTGTGGAAGGAGCTCAAGATTAAAGTCCACATGAGACACCCAAAGAACCTAGATAACTTGGAGAAGATCTGCATGGAGGAGTGGGCCAAGATAACTCCAGAGACCTGTGCCGGCCTGATGAGGTCTTATAAAAGACGATTATTAGCTGTAATTGCAAACAAGGGTTATTCCACAAAATATTAAACCTAGGGGTTGAATAATAATTGACCCACACTTTTATGTTGAAAATTTATTAAAATTTAACTGAGCAACATAACTTGTTGGTTTGTAAGATTTATGCATCTGTTAATAAATCCTGCTCTTGTTTGAAGTTTGCAGGCTCTAACTTATTTGCATCTTATCAAACCTGCTAAATCTGCAGGGGGTTGAATACTACTTGTAGGCACTGTATATCACAGCCAGAGGCGTTAGAGAAGGATATTCCGTGTTCATGATAAACCTTATTCTTTTTGTTAATGATATTATCAACCATCGTGCATATATTCCAAATCTTTTCACTTTAATGACTTTTTGACTCAGATGATCTTCTTTTATTCTGATCCCTACCCCTTCTCTCCAAGATCGCCCCCTTCTCCCCTTCCTTTCCTCATCTTTCTTCCCTTGCTTTCTAGACCTTCCCTTTTTCCTTTTAGAAAGTTGGTGATTTGTCAACTGTTATATTTAGACCCATGACAGGCTAATAATACTATTGTTGGTTATTTTCTGTTTTATTTTTCCATGTTCTCAGACCCCTGCCCCCCACACACCTTTCCTAGTTATTGTTTAAAATCCCTCATTAAATATACCTTTGAAACAGCCAAAGGCATTAGATACTTGATCAGGATCAATGGGGGTCTCAATGCTGAGCTGTATCTGAGTATCCTACAAGACAACAAAGAGCTATGGGTAGCAAAAAGCATAATAGGGTCTTATCTAAGTAATTGCCATTACATGAAGGGATATTTTGCTCCCCTTATGTGGTTTTGGTGACCACTACACAGAAAATCGTATTGTATATGATAGCTTCTGCAGAATCCACGTACAGAATCAACAGACCAAGAAGCCAAATATTTACAAGATAAAGGGAAGAAATGTGCTGCTTTGGAGGTCATAAGAAGAGGACAGGATAAATGGGCAGGAATTATTGCAGTTTATTTTGTAGAAACCACAATAGTTCCTGCCTATGTATCCTGTCCTCTTCTTATGCCCTCCAAAGCCGTGCATAGAGACTTATTTTATCTTTCCTTCGTTTTATCCTACAAGATGAGTTACATCGTAAACTTGAGTACTATGGGTATGAAAAGGACAACATAGTGTTCCAGCAGGACAGCAACACGTGCAGGTGCTGGATTTACCCCCACGGCCCCCAAACCTGAACCCAATCGAACACTTGTGCAT
Source organism: Anomaloglossus baeobatrachus (assembly GCF_048569485.1). NCBI lineage: Eukaryota > Metazoa > Chordata > Amphibia > Anura > Aromobatidae > Anomaloglossus > Anomaloglossus baeobatrachus. The sequence goes on along the minus strand of NC_134361.1, from coordinate 157,898,690 downwards.
AGAGTTGAAGAAAAATCAGTATACATACCTGTATACATAAGTGAGTTGACCAGTATGCTCCAACAGTTAGAATATGTAGAAGAGACCTGGGATCAGATTTTAGTCGAGACATGCTTGAATCTGATCGAGAACATCGCCAGAAGGATTCAGGCAGGGTAGAAAGCCAGATGCTAACAAAATAATAAAAAATAATTGAAATTTTAGATTTTTAAGAGCAAAACAGTAACAATGCAGTGACATGACAATAATCTGTATAATTAATTCATATGCTAAATAGTTGTAAGTCAAATTTATGTATGAGATATCCAAGATGATTGTCTATAAAATTAAGATAGTCTCACGATCAAAGCTGTAGTAGATGGTGAGATAAAGAGCCTGAAAGTGAAAATTTCAAAGCATTGTTACCCTTTTGCTTGTCAGTGTATTTTAAGAACCTTAAAATTCACTTCACAGTATACCGTGATTGCACGTGAGAAACGGTTTGAAACAGACCAATTCTGTATTGAAACCAGTGGAAAATATTCTAATCAGTTTAAATTCATTATTGACAGTATACATTTAATTTTATCTCATAATTATTTTTCATGTAATGACATTTATCTCCAAACATGAGGGACAGCCATGGGAACCAGATTTGCACGTAGTTATGCCAATTTCTATATGGGCTGGAGGCAAGCCAGTACAATTTTTTTCCAAGGGCGATCTACGTGTGGATCTAGTCCTGTGGCGTCGCTTCATAGACAACATTATTTTTATTTGGAAGGGATTTGAAGAGTCACTGGCTACTTTCTTCTCTGAAATTAACTCTTATGAATTGCTCCTCATATTAACTCCAACTTTTAGCCAGTCTAATATTAATTTCCTGTACCTAAAAGTCTTTATTTAATCAATTTATCTCTACAAAATGTTATTGCAAACCTGTGGATTCCTTTATTTTGTGTTTAGTGTAGGTGTACATCTTTTTTTGTCACATAACTTACTTAAAGTGCCACCACATCATTTCTATTGGGTTGCGGTCCGGATTATGAATTGAACTAATACTTAACTTTAGTGGACAGTGTCAGGCAACTGCTGCCAGGGCTAATAAAATAATGGGATGTATTAAAAGAGGTATAAGTGTTCATGAAAAAAATATAGTTCTACCAATGTACAAGTCACTAGTGCGACCGCACTTAGAATACTGTGTACAATTCTGGTCACCGATATATAAGAAGGACATAGCTGAACTGGAGAGGGTGCAGAGAAGAGCGACCAAGATTATTAGAGGAATGGGTGGGCTGCAATACCAAGACAGGTTATTAAACTTGGGGTTAATTAGTTTGGAAAAACGAAGGCTTAGGGGGGATCTAATCACAATGTATAAATATATGAGGGGACAGTACAGAGACCTTTCCAAAGATCTTTTCACACCTAGGCCTGCGACTGGAACATGGGGGCATCCGCTACGTCTTGAGGAAAGAAGGTTTAATCATAATCACAGACGAGGATTCTTTACTGTGCGAGCAGTGAGACTGTGGAACTCTCTGCCGCATGATGTTGTAATGAGTGATTCACTACTAACATTTAAGTAGAGCCTGGATGCCTTTCTTGAAAAATGTAATATTACCAGTTATGTATATGAGATTTTATGACAGGGTGTTGATCCAGGGAACAAGTCTGATTGCCGTATGTGGAGTCAGGAAGGAATTTTTTTCCCCATTGGAACTTGTTTGCCACATTGGGGTTTTTTTGCCTTCTTCTGGATCAACATGGTAGGCTACGGGTTGAACTAGATGGACTAAGGGCGGCTTTGCACACTACGACATCGCAGGTGCGATGTCGGTGGGGTCAAATTGAAAGTGACGCACATCCGGCATCGCATGCGACATCGTAGTGTGTAAAGCCTAGATGATACGATTTACGAGCGCAAAATCATTGTAATCGTATCATCGCTGCAGCGTCGGCGTAATCCATAATTACGCTGACGCGACAGTCCGATGTTGTTCCTCGCTCCTGCGGCAGCACACATCGCTGTGTGTGAAGCCGCAGGAGCGAGGAACATCTCCTACCGGCGTCAACGCGGCTTCCGTAGGATATGCGGAAGGAAGGAGGTGGGCAGGATGTTTACATCCTGCTCATCTCCGCCCCTCCGCCGCTATTGGTCGCCTGCCGTGTGACGTCGCTATGACGCCGCACGACCCGCCCCCTTAGGAAGGAGGCGGGGCGACGACCAGAGCGACGGTCGCAGGGCGGGTGAGTGCGTGTGAAGCTGGCGTAGCGATAATTTTCGCTACGCCAGCTATCACACGATATCGTACCTGCGACGGGGGCGGGGACTATCGCGTGCGACATCGCAGCATCAGCTTGCGATGTCGCAACGTGCAAAGCCCGCCTTAGAGTCTCCCTTCAACCTTAAAAACTATGATACTATGAACATTCCAAATTCTATTTTTTTTTCCTTTTCAGCTATTCAGTTTCACTGGTTTTGTTGGTTTTATCCAGTTGCATGACCCACTTTGAGCCAAGTCTTAGCTTTTGGAAGGATGGCCTCACATTTGACTCTAGAATACTATAGTTGGCAAAAAAAAAAAAAATAGATGCAAGGTTCATTGATTGTGAGCTGCCCAGGTCCTGTGGTTGCAAAACAAGCTCAAATCATTACCCCTCAAGCACTGTGCTTGGCAGTTAGTATAAGGTGCGGAGGCTGATATTCTTAGTTTGGTGATCACCAAATGTAGTGAAGGGCATTTTAGCCAAATATCTCCAAATTGAGTTAGTCTGTTTTAATGACATTGTTACAGAAATATTTTGGTTTGTTCATATGCTACTTTGCAAATTTTAGCCATGCAGCAATATTATTTTTTTAGAAAGAAGAGACCCTTCTAAACAAGGTGTCCTTAATCAGTCTTTTTATAATTGTACTGTCATTGTTTAGATCAGGGGTGGGGAACCTCCGGCCCGCGGGCCGTATGCGGCCCGCGACGACTTTTTCTGCGGCCCCCGGGCTGATTCCCGGGAACTGTAGTGCTGGGGCGGCAGCCGCATCTTACTGGCTGCTGGCCCTTTAAAACCCCACACAGCGCGTTCAATGCTGAACGCTGCATTTACTATACCTGAAAGACTATGTCCCCACGCTGGCACTGCCTACGTGAGGACGTACTTTGTAGGTGGGGTCGGCGTGAGGGGTGCTAAAATCAAAAGGAGAGGATTGACTGTCAATCATCCCCCAGGTCTTACTGTACCGGCAGCGCTCTGTGCCCAGCGGCGGTGGCTCCCTGTGCCCGGCGGAGGCGGCGGCGGCTCCCTGTGCCCGGTTGCAGCTCCCTGTGCCTGGCGGTTGCGGCGGCGGCTCCCTGTGCCCGGCGGTTGTGGCGGCGGCTCCCTGTGCCCGGTTGCAGCTCCCTGTGCCCGGCGGTTGTGGCGGCAGCTCCCTGTGCCCGGCGGCTGCGGCGGCGGCTCCCTGTGCCCGACGGTGGCTCCCTGTGCCCGGCAGCTCCGTGCGCGGCGGCTACCTGTGCCCGGCGGTGGCTGCTCCTCTCTGTGCCTGGTGGCTTCCTGAGCCCGGCGGTTGCGGCGGTGGCTCCCTGTTCCCGGCGGTTGCGGCGGTGGCTCCCTGTTCCCGGCGGTTGCGGCGGCAGCTCCCTGTTCCCGGCGGTTGCGGCGGCAGCTCCCTGTGCCAGGCGGCGGCTCCCTGTGCCCGGTGGCTTCCTGTGCCCGGCGGCGGCTGCTCCTCTCTGTACCCGGCGGCTCCCTGTGCCCGGCAGTTGCGGCAGCGGCTCCCTGTGCCCGGCGGCTCCCTGTGCCTGGCGGCTCCCCGTGCCCAGCGGCGAAGGCGGCTGCTCCTCTGTGCCCGGTGGCGGCTGCTCCTCCTCTCTGTGCCCGGCGGCAGAGCCCTCCGTGCCCGCAACCACCTCCAGCGCTCTGTGATCCCAGCCTCCCCCAGTTCTCTAACTACCTCCAAGCTCATCCGAGTCTGCCTGTGCCCCCAGCGCTCTGTAACTTCAGTGCTCTGTGCCCCTCTTTCTCCCCAGTGTTCTGTGCCTCCCCCAGTATTCTGTGCCCCCCCAGTCTCCCCAGTGATCTGTGCCCCCCCAGTGTTCTGTGCCTCCCCCCAGTCTCCCCAGTGATCTGTGCCCCCCAGTCTCCCCAGTGATCTGTGCCCCCCCAGTGTTTTGTGCCTCCCCCCAGTCTCCCCAGTGATCTGTGCCCCCCAGACTCCCCAGTGATCTGTGCCCCCCAGACTCCCCAGTGATCTGTGCCCCCCAGACTCCCCAGTGATCTGTGCCCCCCAGTCTCCCCAGTGATCTGTGCCCCCCCAGTGTTCTGTGCCTCCCCCAGTCTCCCCAGTGATCTGTGCCCCCCCAGTGTTTTGTGCCTCCCCCCAGTCTCCCCAGTGATTTGTGCCCCCCAGTCTCCCCAGTGATCTGTGCCCCCCAGACTCCCCAGTGATCTGTGCCCCCCAGTCTCCCCAGTGATCTGTGCCCCCCCAGTGTTCTGTGCCTCCCCCAGTCTCCCCAGTGATCTGTGTCCCCCCAGTGTTCTGTGCCTCCCCCCAGTCGCCCCAGTGATCTGTGCCCCCCAGTCTCCCCAGTGATCTGTGCCCCCCCAGTGTTCTGTGCCCCCCCCCCAGTCTCCCCAGTGATCTGTGCCCCCCCAGTCTCCCCAGTGTTCTGTGCCCCCCTAGTCTCCCCAGTGATCTGTGCCCCCCCAGTTTCCCCAGTGATCTGTGCCCCCCCCGCCAGTCTCCCCAGTGATCTCTGTGCCCCGAGCCTCTCCCAGTTCTGTCTGTGCCTTCAGCCTCTCCCATTCTTCTCTGTGCCATCTGTGTCCCCAGCGTGTCCCCCTGATTTGTCTGTGCCTCCAGCCTCTCCCATCATTCTCTGTTCCCCCAGGGCTCTCTGTGTCCCTCCGGCATCCCCCAGGGCTGTTTGCCCCCCAGCTATTTATATAATCCCAGCAATGTTTGTGCCCCCCAGCTATGTCTGTGTAACCCAGTGATGTGTATATACCCCCAGTGAAGTCTGTGCCGCCCAGTGATGTATGTACCCCCAGTGACGTCTATGCCCTGCTGCTTCCCTAGTGATGTATATTCCTCCCAGCCCTCCCCAGCAATGTTTATGCCCCCCAGCTATGTTTGTGCTCCCCATCAATGATGTATGTATCCCCCAGTGATGTATGTACCCCCCAATGATGTCTATGCCCCAAGCCTCCCCAGTGATCTATATTCCTCCCAACCCTCCCCTGTGATGTATATACAGCAGTCCCAGCCAACTCAAACCTGGAAAAGCAGTTGTGAAAAGCAAAAAGATCAATATCGCCTAATATTACAGCTGTACCAAAGAGTACAAGCTCCAGCCGCCACAGTGAGTTAATTGTTTGACCAAATATATTAGGGTAATTTTCAAGTTGATAATTTTGTGCGGCCCACAAAGGTTGGTAAAAATTTCCAAATGGCCCCCTGCAGAAAAAAGGTTCCCCACCCCTGGTTTAGATGATATAATAAGAGAAACTCCGGCACTCAATTTTTTTGTGAAAATAATCTTGTATATTTTTATTTCATATTCAGTATTGTAATCAAGACATTTCGGCTAATGCCTTTTTCAAAACTGAAATGTGTAAAAAACAGAACAAGAAAGCAAACTTCAGTACCATGGGTTTATATTACAATGTCATATCAACATCCAATTGTACATATATATGATGTCATTTTACCTAAATGCTGAAAAAAGATTTTTTTTCTCTAGGAAGAAACGTCAAATGTGCTGATATATAGAATATCTATGAAAGAAATGCCACATATTAATAAACAATGAAAAAATAAATATGTCAGATAGACAGCTATAAGAAACATAGAGCATACCTAATTAGAGCTCAATATAAACTTAACTCCGTTTTATGCTGAGAGGCACAGGTAAACCAGTGACAAATATACATATGAATATCCTTGGGACAAAACTAAGCAACATACGTACATCTTAATCAATTTACCTTATATAAGAATGGTAATAGAGAAATTAAGGCTGATGTTTCCAGGAGTGGAATTATAACATCGCTATGTTGATGGCTAAAGAGAAATAATGAAAGGGTATTACATCCCACTATCCAGTGTGAAAACCAAATAACAGCAAAATGAGACCATAATGTCCCATGACAGGGCGATATAACATTAAAGAATGACTATAAAAAAAACAAAGTGCCTAGCAGAACATTGCAGTGTTACCTGTGCAGCCGGTGGTCAGCGGTGAAATGTGTGAGAGAGTGATCACGGAGGAATTTATATGCTGAAAGGGGCGGGCATAACTAATGATTCCCTGTAATGTGGAATGCACGTAGGAAACAAGTGAAACGCACACCGCGCGTGCGCAGTGAATCCCGGAAGTGCGCGCATGCGCAGAAGAAGAAGTCATGTGAACGTGAATCAGAACTCCTCAAGCTCTGGTAAATGAACAAAGGAGAGTCATCGTGTCTGTAAGATGAAGGAAAAGGGTAAAGGTTATGATACATCCAGCAGGATATGAGAATGAGAAACAATAAATAGATAATATTATACAAAAGAACATAAACGCAATATATGCATTATGTACATACATATATGTAACAGTTCCATATGTAAGCAGGATCCTATACCCAGACATAGGAAAATGATAAACGTTAATATTTTTGGATTTGTGCTCCTGACGTACCAATTTTTACTCATTGACAATGGCTTCCAATACTTTTTCTTATAATGATGAACAGTCTTCTTCAATTCACTCACGAGTGACTGCCACAGGCCAATTTTTATTCATTCCTAGTGAAGAATCTAGAACAAAAGAATATGAACGTGAATTAAAACGACAAACAGCACTGGAGCTGCATCTCATCACTCTAGCAGAATATTACAAGGTAAAACGAATCCCACGTGGACTACAAGTCTCACTACGACCTACCTTATTCTCGGATAATTCTGAATTTTGTACTACATTTGAACAGATATTGAACAAATGTTCATTTGATCTCATGACCTTAACCATTGATTACCTTCATAAGGAATTGGACACCATCTCTAATCAAATTGCTACTAAGGACAGTTTTCTAATATGTTTACTTTAACAGAATTAAGCAACATGAAATCTAAGATGGAATCAACCATCTCAGAATATAAGAAATCATTACAAGAATGCAAACGTAATAAATTTGTGAGAGATGAAGAAGACTATAAACGAGGACAAGTCTACAGGTGGTGATGTGGTGAAATTATTTCGTGCAGGCACTTTCCCATCAGAACAGATTACTCTTCCTCTGCCAGTTCGGGCAGTGAAATGGAATCTCAACATGCCCCTTTTTTAGGCCCACACCGAATATACGGTCAAAGAAGACGAGGAGAGGGCAGAGGAGAACCACAACCAGAACGGGAACAGATGACAACGAGATCTCAGGTAGGACGGACCTCATTTTTAATATCTCTTCCTATACTTTCTCCCCCCTCGAATCAAAAGTATTACAAAAAGGTTTGACTTTTTGCCCAACGCCACGTTTCGACACTTTCAAATTAGAACAAGAATTGAATAAATTCTATAGGTCAGTGGGACTCAAGGTACATTTTAATCAATTACCTCAAGAACAAGGTTCTACACACTCTGATATTCACCCAAGTACACAGTTTCTTTTCCATAATTTGAGTATCAATATGCCAAGTAGTTTTATGCCACCCCGTACTTATCATCCGGCGGAAACATTTATGTCTTTGGTCAAATCTGATATTGACAACTTTATTGATACCGTTAAGAGTGGAGAATTACATTTTAAAAACAACTTGACTTCAGGTGAATCTGAAGCTCTACAGTCTCTCAAAAATAATTCTTCAATAACGATCAAACTAGCTGATAAGGGTGGAGCCCTGGTTGTAATGGATACAAGTTATTATGTTTCAGAAATCCAATCACAACTAGGTAATAGATTCATATATATTCCTATTTCACGTGATCCTACGAGTGACATTAAGAGAATTATTTTGGATAAGATCCATTACTATTCTACCCTTGGGGTTATGGACACTAAATTGGCCACTTATTTAGACAAAATTAATCCGGTTCCAGTTTTTTATACCTTACCTAAGGTGCAAAAGGATTTGTGGCACCCACCAGGTCGCCCCATTGTGGCCTCCATGGATTCATTATTATCTCCTTTAGCTATTACTCTTGATCGGATATTATCACCTTTGGTGTCTAGTACTCCTTCCTATTTACGGGATACTGGTGACTTTTTGCACCATTTACAATCTTTGGGCCCTTTTCCACCTAATTCTCTTCTTGTCACGCTTGACGTTAATTCACTGTATACGAGTATAGACCACACACTGGGCATGCAAGCAGTAGCTTGGTTCCTTAATAATTATAGTACATTTTCGTCGACTCAAAAAGAATTCTGCTTGGATCTATTGGACATAGTCTTACACAAAAATTTCTTTTTATTTGAAGATCAATTTTATTTTCAGAAGAAGGGTACAGCCATGGGCCACCCTATGCGAACATATTCATGACGCATTTCGAATCTATGTACGTCCATCCACATCCTTTATTTCAAGAATACATTTCTATGTATAAAAGATACATAGATGATGTTTTTATTATATTTACAGGTCCCCAGGCTCTCTTTGAGGATTTTTTTCACTACCTCAACACTCGAGTTGAAGGTTTGTCCTTCACTCAACATACTGATTTTGCTAAAATCACTTTTCTTGATACTCTTGTACAAATTGATTCTATGGGCCATATTTCCTCGGATATTCATGTAAAATCCACTGATCGTAATAGTTTACTCTATTACACAAGCAGTCATCCCCGTCATTTAATACATTCATTGCCTATTTCTCAACATAAAAGGGTATCAAGAATTGTTTCTTCTTATAACCAATGTCAATTACGTCATGAAGAGATGACCAATACATTTTTACAGAGAGGGTACTCTTTACCTGTAATAAACTTTGCGTATCATGATAGCCTACAGGTCACTCGTAGGACTAGAAAGGAAGGTCCTTTTATTACCTTTGTTAATACCTTCCATCCCTTTTATCCCATTATCAAAGGAATTATATTGAAACACTGGCAGGTATTGAATAGATCCTACCCCCAGATACCGGAATTTTCTTCTTCTCCTCTTTTTAGTTACAAACGGTCTCCAAATATCAGGGACTTACTGGTTAGGGTGGATATAAGCTCAACGGCTCTCAAGTCCCGTCAAACATTTCTATCCACTCCTAAACAAGGTACTTTTCCATGTCTCCATTGTCCCCACTGTTCCAACATCATAAAGGGTAACCAATTTACACATCCCCGTACTGGTCGAATTTTTCACATAAAATAATTTTTTACCTGCGACACTTCATATGTTGTCTATCTAATAAAGTGCCCGTGCGGTCTCGGGTATGTTGGGGAGACGACCCAGCATATCCGTGACCGCATAGAGAAACATAAGTCTACAATAAGGTGTAAGTTGGTTATGTTGCCCATCCCCCATCATTTCATACAGTGTGGACATACGATTTCAAAATTTCGGTTTCAAGTGTTGGAACACGTTCCTCCATTGAGACGAGGGGCAGAGAGGGTTAAAAAATTGAAAGAACGAGAATCTTATTGGATCCATATGCTTAATACCCTTTCTCGCCTGGGTCTCAATAGGGAATATGATAATTATTGATATGGAGATATGAGGTCCGTCCTGTCCTATGAATCTGCCAAAAATGTTTGATATATACGTTTATCATTTTCCTATGTCTGGGTATAGGATCCTGCTTACATATGGAACTGTTACATATATGTATGTACATAATGCATATATTGCGTTTATGTTCTTTTGTATAATATTATCTATTTATTGTTTCTCATTCTCATATCCTGCTGGATGTATCATAACTTTTACCCTTTTCCTTCATCTTACAGACGCGATGACTCTCTTTTGTTCATTTACCAGAGCTTGAGGAGTTCTGATTTACATTCACATGACTTCTTCTTCTGTGCATGTGCGCACTTCCGGGATTCACTGCGCACGCGCGGTGTGCGTTTCACTTGTTTCCTATGTGCGTTCCACATTACAGGAAATCATTATTGATTGCTCTCAGTGAGAGAAACAAAAATAAAATTTTGTAGTTCTGATACCTTTTAATGGCTAACTAAGATAAAAATAAAATATGATGTTATAAAGCAAGCTTTCAAGACATCTCAGGTCTCTTCCTCAGGCATGGTATGACAAATTAGCTGAAGAAACACAAATATATACACAAAACAGGGCAGAGCGATGCATAGTAAAAGGACATTTAAATAAACTTTTTACTATGCATCGCTCTGCCCTGTTTTGTGTATATATTTGTGTTTCTTCAGCTATTTTGTCATACCATGCCTGAGGAAGAGACCTGAGATGTCTCGAAAGCTTGCTTTATAACATCATATTTTATTTTTATCTTAGTTAGCCATTAAAAGGTATCAGAACTACAAAATTTTATTCTTGTTTCTCTCACTGAGAGCAATCAATCATTTTTCAACTGGCTAACACGGTACCAAAACCTTTTTCTTTTAACCAGGAAATCATTAGTTATGCCCGCCCCTTTCAGCATATAAACTCCTCCGTGATCACGCTCTCACACATTTCACCGCTGACCACCGGCTGCACAGGTAATACTGCAATGTTCTGCTAGGCACTTTGTTTTTTTTATAGTCATTCTTTAATGTTATATCGCCCTGTTATGGGACATTATGGTCTCACTTTTCTGTTATTTGGTTTTCACACTGGATAGAGGGATGTAATACCCTTTCATTATTTCTCTTTATTATTATTATTATTATTTATTTATAGAGCACCATTAATTCCATGGTGCTGTACATGAGAAGGGGGTTACATACAAAATACGTATACAAGTTACAGTAGACAGACTAGTACAGAGGGAAGAGGGCCCTACCCTTGCGGGCTTACATTCTATAGGATTATGGGGAGGAGACAATAGGTGGGGTGTAGGTCAGGCGGCAGCTCCGCACGGTGGTCGGGCGGCAGCTCCGCACGGTGGTCGGGCGGCAGCTCCGCACGGTGGTCGGGCGGCAGCTCCGCACGGTGGTCGGGCGGCAGCTCCGCACGGTGGTCGGGCGGCAGCTCCGCACGGTGGTCGGGCGGCAGCTCCGCACGGTGGTCGGGCGGCAGCGAGTTCATTGTAGATTGTAGGCATTTCTGAACAGGTGCGTTTTCAGGTTCCGTTTGAAGTTTGCAAGGGTAGGGGATAGTCTGACGTGTTGAGGCAGCGAGTTCCAGGAGACTGGGGATGCTCGGGAGAAGTCTTGGAGTCGGTTGTGTGAGGAGCGAATGAGAGAGGAGGAGAGGAGGAGATCTTGGGAGGACCGGAGGTGACGTGTTGGAGTGTAGTGGGAGAGTAGTTCGGAGATGTACGGAGGGGAAAGATTATGCACAGCTTTGTAGGTCAGTGTTAGAAGTTTGAATTGGATACGGTGGAAGATTGGAAGCCAGTGGAGGGACATGCAGAGAGGAGAAGCGGGGTGGTATTGAGGAGAGAGGTGGATAAGTCGGGCAGCAGAGTTAAGGATGGACTGGAGAGGGGCAAGCGTGTTGGCAGGGAGGCCACAGAGGAGGATGTTACAGTAGTCGAGGCGGGAGATTATGAGGGCATGCACTAGCATTTTAGTAGATTGCAAATTGAGGAAAGGGCGGATTCTGGAAATATTTTTGAGTTGAAGACGGCAGGAGGTGGTGAGGGATTGGATGTGTGGTATGAAGGATAAGGCAGAGTCAAAGGTCACTCCGAGGCAGCGAACTTTGGGTACTGGCGAGAGCGTGGTGTTATTTATTGTAATAGATAGATCAGGTGGAGAATGTAGGTGAGACGGAGGAAAGATGATTAGTTCAGTTTTGGCCACATTGAGCTTTAGGAAGCGAGAGGAGAAGAAGGAGGATATAGCAGATAGACATTTCGGGATTTTGGACAGCAGAGATGTGGCATCTGGGCCAGAGAGGTAGATCTGGGTGTCGTCGGCATATAGGTGGTATTGGAAGCCATGGGACTTTATGAGTTGTCCCAGGCCAAATGTGTAGATAGAGAAAAGTAGGGGTCCTAGGACAGAGCCTTGAGGGACGCCAACAGAGAGATGGTGGGATGAAGAGGTTGTGTGGGAGTGGGAGACACTAAAAGTGCGATTTGAGAGGTATGAAGAGATCCAAGAGAGGGCAAGATCTCTGACACCAAGGGAAGAGAGGGTCTGTAATAGGAGGGAGTGGTCAACGGTATCGAAGGCTGAGGACAGGTCTAGGAGTAGGAGTATAGAGAAGTGCTTGTTCGCTTTGGCAGTAAGCAAGTCATTTGTGATTTTAGTCAGGGCAGTTTCGGTGGAGTGATGTGGACGGAAGCCGGACTGTAGGTTGTCAAAGAGAGCGTTAGAGGAGAGGTGGGAGGAAAGTTCAGCATGGACATGCTGTTCCAGGAGTTTTGAGGCAAGTGGGAGTAGTGATATGGGGCGGTAGCTGGTAGTAGAGGTTGGATCGAGGGAAGGTTTCTTTAGGATAGGTGTGACTGTTGCATGTTTAAAGGCAGAGGGGAAGGTTCCAGTCGTTAAAGATAGGTTGAAGAGATGGGTTAAGGCTGGAATAAGGATGGTGGTGAGGTTGGGAAGGAGGTGGGATGGCATGGGGTCAAGTGCGCAGGTGGTGAGGTGCGCTTTTGAGAGCAGACGTACAAGCTCTCCTTCGGTGATGGTGGGGAGGAAGTTTATGGGGGAGGGGCAGTGGTCAGCTACATGAAGGGGTTGTGGTGGCTGAGCAGAGAAGACTTGCCTTATTAGGTCGATTTTTTCTTGGAAATAGGTGGCAAAGTCTTCTGCAGAAATGAGGGAGGTTGGAGGGGGCAGTGGTGGGCGAAGGAGGGAGTTGAAAGTGTTGAATAACTGTTTGGGGTTGTGTGTTAGAGAGGATATGAGGTTTCTGAAGTAATCGTGTTTAGCGGAGGTGAGGACTGAACGAAATGTGTGAATTGCATTTTTGAATGTGGTGAAGTCTTCCTGGGAGTGCGTTTTCTTCCACCGCCGCTCTGCAGCCCTAGACCTTTGCCTAAGTTTTTTAGTGAGGCTGTTGTGCCAGGGCTGTCTATTGATTCGTCTCACTCTGCCATGCACAAGGGGAGCGACTGAATCAATAGCTGATGTGAGGGTGGTGTTGTAGAAGGTGGTGGCGCTGTCTGTGTCGTGGAGGGACGATATGGAGGACAGTGGGAGGATAGAGTCGGCGAGGGTGTGCATGTTGAGGTGTGCAAGGTTTCTGCGGGGATGTGCTAGGTGCTGGACAGGGGGGGTAGGTGAGGAGGACAGGGCTGAAAAGGTCAGAAGATGGTGGTCAGATAGGGGGAGGGGGGAAGTTGTGAAGTCAGAAAGGGGACAGAGGCGGGTGAAGATAAGGTCTAGTGTGTGTCCATCTTTGTGGGTGGCAGAGGTGGACCACTGAGTTAAGCCAAAAGACGAAGCAAGGGAGAGGAGTTTGGAAGCAGCTTGTTGGCGAGTGTCAGTGGGGATGTTGAAGTCACCCATGATGATGGTGGGAATGTCAGCATCATGGTGGGAATGTTAGCCATCAACATAGCGATGTTATAATTCCACTCCTGGAAACATCAGCCTTAATTTCTCTATTACCATTCTTATATAAGTTAAATTGATTATGATGTACATATGTTGCTTAGTTTTGTCCCAAGGATATTCATATGTATATTTGTCACTGGTTTACCTGTGCCTCTCAGCATAAAACGGAGTTAAGTTTATATTGAGCTCTAATTAGGTATGCTCTATTTTTCTTATAGCTGTCTATCTGACATATTTATTTTGTCATTGTTTATTAATATGTGGCATTTCTTTCATAGATATTCTATATATCAGCACATTTGACGTTTCTTCCTAGAGAAAAAAATCTTTTTTCAGCATTTAGGTAAAATGACATCATATACTGTATATGTACAATTGGATGTTGCTATGACATTGTAATATAAACCCATGTTACTGATGTTTGCTTTCTTGTTCTGTTTTTTACACATTTCAGTTTTGAAAAAGGCATTAGCCGAAACGTCTTGATTATAATACTGAATATGAAATAAAAATATACAAGATTATTTTCATTAAAAAATTGAGTGCCGGAGTTTCTCTTATTATATGCTACTTTTTTTCTCCTGAGCACCACCGTAAAGTGAGCCATACCATTATTTGGACTGACATTGTTTAGATGATAACTGAGGTTTTGAAAATTGAAGCTGTAGTTCTTGGCTTTTTTTTGTAATTTTTGACACTTGCTAATGAACAATTTATCAAAGCATTTGATTAGCAGCATTTGGCTGCTACTTACCTTCTTAATTCCTATGGAAGAAATAACGGTGTACTTCTTTTTCACGCACTCTTTCCACAATTTGGCCTAATTTTTGGTTAAGGCCAGAGGTCACAAACCAATGCAAGTCTATAAGAGCCTCGTTCTGGTCTTGATCTGGCTCTCATACAGATGCATTGGGAACTTGTGACGTAACTTCAGACTACTGGACAGTCAGAAGCTATGGCACAAGATGGAGCATGGGACTGGACCGGCACTGAAAGGATGAAGATGGTGGCAGGTGAATATATGACAGCAGGAAACTTACATTTAAAGCTCCACTGTTTTTGTTTGTTTATATTTATATGTACCTAATTTAAGATCTTCTTAGAATCATATATGCTATATGTCCTATTTCATAAAACCATACACTTACTTTTTCTCATAACTGTATTTTCCATTTGTGTATCCTCATGATTAGTGATGAGCTGACTCGCAGATACCTGAGATCGATGGGTCCAAATGGGTTTAAAAAAAACCCAGATCGGGCCCAGAATTGACTCGGGATATCTGGTCAGACGCTGGTCCCCATATATGTCTATGGAGACCTGAATCTGAGCTTAAGGGCGCTTTTCCACTTGCGTACCGCTTCCGATGCAGGAACATCGGAAGTGATATGCTAATGACCCTCTGCTGCGGTGACAACCAAGGATCATGCGACTGTGATGCGATCTTGCGATCGCATCACAGGAGCGGAGGTGGAGGCAGCACTTTCTCCCCATCTCCTCCGCTGTCTCTGCGTGCACCGCACTGCAGTCACATAACATGCGAGTGCAGTGCGATTTTACACACATGTGAGCCGAGACTCTGTGCAAATCGCGGCATGATGTGATTGCAAACTATATGAAAAAAGAGGGGTTATTGTGTAACTAATCATATAACCCTTTAAAAATTTCAAAATTTATTGATACTTATTAAAATCCACAACCCTTGTGCAAATTAATTATGAGGAAATAAGAGGGAAGAAGGTAAGATGCTTACCCTTTACAATGACCCTCCCTCCTGTCCACTACCTACCGCGGGGGTCGGCACCCTGATAACTGCGAAAATGGCGCCCCCACTCAGCGGTGGCTGACCCTGTGATATCCCTAAAAAAAACCCTCAAAAAGGTGGTGAAAAACAGATAAAGTCAAGGGTCATAAACAGGGTACACTCATGCTTCAGTGGACAGAAAGATTGGGACAACCACACATGAACACCAGGTTCAGACCACCTCAAATGTCATTGGTGATCCTGGGGTAATAATACAGACCACAGATATCAAATACACTGGATGTATAGTCCTATATGACCCCAAGAAACAAACAATGTCAATAGCAAGTGCATACATTAAATACCCAAAATTACTCCTTGGTATGCACAATAAGGAGCATAAAGGTGCTTAGTGCAATAAAGTGTACAGATTTATGAACACAACCTGGCCTCTGATGCTGACTAATGCAGATAGCCGGTTTGCTCATGTAAAGAATATATCAACGCATACCAAGTGCAGTTGCCTAAGAACAACCAAATAAGATCATTGAGGTTAGTCAAATAAAGCACATCAAACACTTATCGTGTGAGGAGGGTTCATGTGTATGTCCCAGAATTGCCCCAGTTCTGCCTCAACGCGTTTCTCCGGACACGGATCATCAGGAGGCTTGATATAAGGCTTGCCAACCAGTTTCAGGACAACATAATGTCAGGATAAGGGGGGAGAACTGATGCACTTAATTCTCCTTTTAAACCTTGCCGGTAATGGGCCGCCCCCATCCCCAGCCAATCAGCCCATCCCCTCTCCCCACGCCCAGGCACACCCCCCACCACGGCAAACCATGCCCTCAAGATGTGATTCTGAAATAAGATCCCTTACCAGATGTTATAATTAGAGATGAGCGAACCGGTCGCGGTTCGGCTCGAGGTCGGTTCGCCGAACGGGGATCCCGTTCGAGTTCGGTTCGTCGAACCGAACTCAACCCAATAGGCTATAATGGGAGGCAATCACAAACACATAAAAATGCATGATAAATGTACACAAACAGTTAATAAACATTGCCATAACACTTACCGGTCCTCGCGATCCCTCCTGCACTCTGTCTCCTGCTGCTATTCCATCCGATGATCGCTGAATCCTCCCGGTGACCGGCACTGCCAGCAGATAAGCAGGACCTATCGTGACGTCAAAATAGCCATGTGACCAGTCACGTGGCTATTATCTCATTGGCTACAGACTGGTCACATGACTATGACACGTCATGTAGGACCTGCAAGTGCATCTCTCTGGTACACGGTGCACATTTGTGTATCGCCGTGTACCGGCGATATGCTCTAGCACACGGTCGACTCCCCGTTCCGTTAGGGACTGGCTGACACAGCCGGTCATTAACGGAGATCACCGTTGCCATAGCAACGCAGTTAGCGGTGACGTCACCGCTAACCGCGGCTCCGGGAGCACCGTTGCTATGGTAACGCGTCTGTCAGCGTTACCGCTGTTACCGCTAGCAGCACTGATCACTCACGGAGTGAAGGCTGCACGCTGCTTCCCGATTGTAGTGAGGATTGTAGTGAGGATGAGGTGCCCCAGCCCATGATGGGCTGGTGCACCTCATCCTCACTACAATCGTCACTACTACTACACTAGTGAGGATTGTAGTGAGGATGAGGTGCCCCAGCTCATCAAGTAATGGGCTGGGGCACCTCATCCTCACTACAATCGTCACTACTACTACACTAGTGAGGATTGTAGTGAGGATGAGGTGCCCCAACCCATCAAGTAATGGGCTGGGGCACCTCATCCTCACTACAATCCTCACTACAATCCTGAAGTGCAGTTTCTTCAAATTCATTTAAAGGCACTTGGAACGCTGAAATTGCTGCTTATAATTTAAGCCTCTATTAAAAACCTCTTATCAGCGCTGGTTAATTGGGGATTTATTGGGCTGACAGGGGGTAATAAAGATGGAGTCTCTAATGTGTCTGTGTATTTATTTCTTTTAAAGTATTTTTTCTCTGTGTGGTGTCTTTTTTTAACCCTTTATTGGAGATTCTTAATGGCCGGGTCAAACGTGCCTGACATTAAGAATCTCTGGCTTAATACTGGCTAGTAAAACAAAGCCAGTATTAACTCATGATTACCCAACAAGCCACCCGGCTCCAGGGCTGTTGGAAGAGTTGGATACAGTGCCAGATGATGGCGTTTCTATGAGAGCACCATTTTCTGGGACGGCTGCGGACTGAAATTCGCAGCAGAGGCGCCCAGAAACCTCGGGCTAACCTGTGCTGCGGATTCCAATCCCCAGCTGCCTAGTTGTACCCGGCTGGACACAAAAATGGGGCGAAGCCCACGTCATTTGTTTTTTAATTATTTCATGAAATAAGTGAAATAATTAAAAAAAAAAGGGCTTCCCTATATTTTTGGTTCCCAGCCGGGTACAAATAGGCAACTGGGGGTTGGAGGCAGCCCGTGGCTGCATGCTGTACCTGGCTAGCATACAAAAATATGGCGAAGCCCACGTCATTTTTTTGGTGGGCAAAAACTTCTGCATACAGTCCTGGATGGAGTATGCTGAGCCTTGTAGTTCTGCAGCTGCTGTCTGCTCTTCTCCATACAGACACACAGCAACTGCAGAACTAGAAAACTCAGCATACTCAGCATACTCCATCCAGGACTGTATGCAGAAGTTTTTTGCTGAAACAATTATGTGGGCTTCACCATATTTTTGTATGCTAGCCAGGTACAGCAGGCAGGTACGGCTGCCCCCAACCCCCAGTTGCCTATTTGTACCCGGCTGGGAACCAAAAATGAAGGGAAGCCCTTTTTTTATTATTTCATGAATTTCATGAAATAAATA
This sequence comes from Anomaloglossus baeobatrachus, assembly GCF_048569485.1. Lineage (NCBI taxonomy): Eukaryota > Metazoa > Chordata > Amphibia > Anura > Aromobatidae > Anomaloglossus > Anomaloglossus baeobatrachus. The sequence goes on along the minus strand of NC_134361.1, from coordinate 157,880,508 downwards.
GAAAACAAATGACGTAGGCTTCGCTCAATTTTTGTGTCCAGCCAGGTACATCTAGGCAGCTGGGGATTGGAATACGCAGCACAGGTTGGCCTGAGCTTTCTGGGCCCCACTGCTGCGAATTGCAGTCTGCAGCCGCCTCAGAAAATGGCACTTTCATAGAAGCTCCATCTTCTGGCGCTGTATCCAACTCTTCCAGCACCTGCCTGCTATACCTGGCTAGCATACAAAAATATGGCGAAGCTCACGTCATTTTTTTGTAGTTTTTTGGCCAAAAAATTAAAAAATGCTTCCCTGGATTTTCCATTGCCAGTGAAGGTAACACCAAGCAGTGGGGGTTAGCAGCCAGTAGCTGCTTGGATTACCCTTAGCTAGCAATACAAAAAATGCAGCGGGAGCCCATATATATTTTTTTTAATTATTTATTTAAATAACTAAAAACAAAATGGGCTTCCCTGTATTTTGATTGCTGGACATCACAGTGCTGTAAAAATAAATCTTTAAAAAAAATGATATAGCGCTCCGCGGTATTTTTGATTCTCAGCGCAGATAAAGCAGACAGCTATGGGTTGCCACCCCCATCTGCCTGTCGTTACCTTGGTTGGCAATCAAAATACAGGGAAGCCCATTAATTTTTTCTATTTAAAAAATAGTTAAAAAAAAAATGACGTTGGGTCCCCCCATTTTTGATAGCCAGCTAGGGTAAAGCAGACGGCTGTAGCCTGAAAACCACAGCTGGCAGCTTTACCGTGGTTTGGGATCCAATGTGGAGGTCCCCCAGGCTCTTTTTTTATAATTATTTTATAAATATTAATAATTACACAAAAAAAGTAGGGTCCCCTCCAAATTGGATCACCAGCCAAGGTAAAGCGGACAGCTGTGGTCTGGTATTCTCAGGGTGGGAAGGTCCATAGTGTTTGGGCCTTCACAGCCTAAAAATAGCAGGCCGCAGGCACCCCAGACGTGGCGCATCCACTAGATGCGCCAATCCTGGCGCTTCACCCCAGCTCATCCCGTGCCCTGGTGCAGTGGCAAACGGGGTAATAAATCGGGTTGATACTAGCTGTAAAGTCACCTGAGATCAAGCCCAGCAGTTTGTGATGTCATGGCATCTATTAGATACCCAACATCATAAACTGTCAGTACTAACAAAAACAAAAAATCGACAAAAGAAATTTATTTGAAAAAACAGTCCCCAAAACATTTCCTCTTTCACCAATTTATTGTAAGAAAAAAAATAAAGGGGTCCCACTACGACTCTGGACCGTCTAGAATATGGGGGGGGGAGACACTCAGGGAACGTATCCCCCATTTTCTAGGAGTGCGGACCCTTCATGTGAGGAGTGTGGGTGCAATGAATCTGCACTCACTCTCCCCGGGTCCACAGCAGCAGAGTCCATGTCGTAATGGTTGCTACCAAAGCTGCAATGCCCTGCTCATGAGGTAAGGGCATGCCTAATCAGGAGAACTGCTGTAGAGGAAGCTCTGCTCACTGGTATATAGGTGCTCAGAGGTAATAATAGATAAAATTAGTGAGTAACCTCGACACTCTAAATCTCCCAGACTAAGTCAGTAAGTCACAACGGATAGTAATGCAAAATCACTCTTTATTGGTCCGTATTAAGAAAAAAATTTTTTTCATAAGCATATATGTTTTTGTACAAAACAAGTTACAAATGACGTTTCGGCCTGAGCCTTTGTCAGATTGGACTTATCTGCATGTAATCATGAAAAATGACAATAATCAGTATCACATAAGAGTGAGAGAACAATAACATAAACTCGAACAATGTAGAGGTACAATTGGGATGCAGGAAAAAAATTGCAACACAGCAAGAAATGAAACACATGATACAAATGTCATAATACAGTACAAGGACAATATAGTAATGACAAATATGGGGTCAGAGTAGGCTTAGACAGCTCTGGTACGAAAGAGATGTCACTCATAAAGTAACATGTGCAGTAGGTGTAGAGCTACACTATGCATGGCAGAGCTAATGGGTAGACCGACCATAGAAAAAGAACGGAGAAAAAGTGGAGAAAAAGTGGAGAAAAAATGTAGAAAAAGTGGAGAAAAAGTGGAGAAAAAGTGGAGAAAAAGTGGAGAAAAAGTGGAGAAAAAGTGGAGAAAAAATGTAGAAAAAGTGGAGAAAAAATGTAGAAAAAGTGGAGAAAAAATGGAGAAAAAGTGGAGAAACAATGGAGAAAAAGTGGAGAAACAATGGAGAAAAAGTGGAGAAAAAGTGGAGAAAAAGTGGAGAAAAAATGGAGAAAAAGTGGAGAAAAAATTGAGAAAAAGTGGAGAAAAAATGGAGAAAAAGTGGAGAAAAAGTGGAGAAAAAGTGGAGAAGAAGTGGAGAAGTGTTTGTTCATGCCAGATGGGAGATAAATAATTTTTTACCGGCACTGTCATTTACTGTAACGTGATGATCGGTGTACGGTGTATACCTGTGATCACGTGAGCGGGAACCGGAAAAATCGTCCTGAATCATGATCTCCAGGGTCTCAGCTAGCCCTGAAACCCCGGAGATTTTCTGACGCTGGGGGGCGCTATTCACTTATTTCTGCCTGCTGTTTATAAACGGCAGATCAGAATAAGGCTACATTAACACGACCGATCCATTTTTGTGGTCTGCAAAAAACAGTCCGTTTTTTTTCACGGGTGCATCCGTGTGGCATCCGTTTCCGTTCCGTAGACGGTCCGTATGTCATCTGTTTGTCATCCGTGTGCCTTCCGTTTTTTTTGTGTACTGCAAAAAAACTGAATGAGGGTAAATGCATAAATTTACCCAGGATCCATAGCTTCATCCTACATGAGGCGGTCACATGTTCACTCCAGTGCCATTTTCTACTGCTTTTCACAGCGTAGAGCGCTCTGGTGATTTTCCTGTGCTTGTGCACTTCATATCAGTCTTTTCTGTCATTATGATGGCAGAAAGACACATTATGTCCCACTCTCCTGCATTTTGTAATTTTGCACCCTTTGGTGCCTTTCATGTGGCACTAAGGGGTGCTTAGCTTTGTATTTAGCCAAAAAAATGAAAAAAAAAAAAATGACGTAGGGTTCCCCCTAGTTTTGTAGCCATCTAGGGTAAAGCAGACGGCTGCAGCCTGCAGACCACAGCTGGCAACCTCACCTTGGCTGATAATCCAAAACTGAGGGCACCCCACGCTGTTATTTTAAATTAAATAAATAATTAAAAAAAAAAAACACGTAGGGGTCCCCCCAAAATTGGATCACCAGCCAAGGTAAAGCAGACAGCTGGGGTCTGATATTCTCAGACTGAGGAGGTCCATGGTTATTGGACTCTCCCCAGTCTAAAAATAGCAGGCCGCAGCCGCCCCAGAAGTGGCGCATCCATTAGATGCGCCAATCCTGGTGCTTCGCCCCAGCTCATCCCGCGCCCTGGTGCGGTGGCAAACGGGGTAATATATGGGGTTAATACCAGATGTGTAATGTCACCTGGCATCAAGCCCTGGGGTTGGTGAGGTCAGGCGTCTATCAGATACCCGACATCACCAACCCAGTCAGTAATCAAAAAAAATAGACGACAAACACATTTTTATTTGAAAAAACACTCCCCAAAACATTCCCTCTTTAACCAATTTATTAGAAAGAAAAACAAATCCAGGTCTGGTGTAATCCAAGGGGTTGCCATGACGATCCACACTATCCCAGTCAATGAAGAGCAGGATGTTCCCCATTGGCTGGGAGAGCAATGCAGTGACCTGAGCTAACATCAATGGGTCAGCCCAGGTCACTGCAGGGCATGACAAGTGCTGCTGTCAGCGAGGTACATTACCTGCGCTGATCTCCAGCACACTGACAGCCCCTGTCACTGAGTTCAATGACCGGCGCCTTCACACCAAGTATCGCGAGAGGCCCGTGACGTCACCGCTAGTCAGTCTCGGGTCGGAAGCGAGAGAAGGTGATGTGACAAGCGGCGGCCATGGAGGACAGTGACAGCGCTGAGGTTGGGATGGCGGGACTTCATCACCGCAGGTAAGCCGAGCGGGACCATGTGTGTGTGTGTGTGTGTGTGTGTGTGTGTGTGTGTGTACATGCCGCGGGCAGGAGGGGGCGGAGCAAGCTGAGCGGGGAAGTGTGGGCTTCCTGCACGTAACTAGGATAAACATCGGGTTACTAACCAAAGAGCTTTGGTTGGATACCCGATGTTTATCTCGGTTACCAGCTTCTGGCAGGCTGCCAGCGATGGCTCCTGCACACTGTAGCTGTAAAAAGCCCTGCTTTTTGTTGCTAGAACCGTTCTCAAACGTATCTAGAACTATCGAGCTTTTGCAAAAAGCTCGAGTTCTAGTTCGATCTCGAACAGCCCCCAAAATCACTCGAGCCTAGAACTGGAGAACCTCGAACCTAGAACCGCGCTCAACTCTAGTTATAATTAGAGTTGAGCGCAGTTCTAGGTTCGAGGTTCTCCAGTTCTAGGCTCGAGTGATTTTGGGGCCTGTTCTAGATCGAACTAGAACTCGAGCTTTTTGCAAAAGCTCGATAGTTCTAGAAACGTTCGATAATGGTTCTAGCAGCAAAAAAACAGCTAATTCCTAGCTGGCTTTCCGCTGTAATAGTGTAAGTCACTCTGTGACTCACACTATTATGGCATTTCAGTGTATAGTGTGCGTGAACAGCGCCTTCAGATCACTCCTGTTTGTATAATGGCGATCGCCATTTTTTTTTTTTCCTTGTCTTCCTTCCCTAAGCGCGCGCGTGTAGTGGGGAGGGCCATTATGTCAGCCAATCCCAGACACACACACAGCTAAGTGGACTTTTAGCCAGAGAAGCAACGGCATGTGTGATAGGATGTCCATGTCACATGTCCCTGCATTATAAAAACGAGTATCTGGCCGTCCGGACGCCATTATCTCTTCTGCGTCCTTGGTGTCAGACATCACTGGCGCAGCTCCGTCCTTTGTCCTATCGCCGATACTGCTGTATGCGCTCCATACACAGCGCTTGACAGCTTAGGGATAGCACTTTCTATAAGTCCTTTTAAGGGCTCGTACCGGCAGGGTCAGAGCCATAGGTGACAGGTCCTGAAAACAGAGACAGCGTCTGTGTAGCTAAGGTCAGGGATTTCGTCGCTGCATTTCCCCATTAGGAGGGAATAGAAAGGCAGGCTTCCTTTCATCTACCCAGAGCCCCACAACCCTGGCACTGTACCCTCCTGTCCTCTGCACACTCCAACTCATTATAACTAAGCCATTATACTAGCAAACACTGAGTGTACCTAGTGGCATCCTAAACGTGGCTATTGGACTTTTGTCTAGTCCCACTAGTGCAAAGATATTTGCAGCACGTCTGCCTGCATTGCACACTCAAACTCATTGTTACTAATACATTATAATACCAAAAATTGAGTAAACTTAGTGGCATACAAGAAGTGGCTGTTGTACTCCATTAGTGCCCCACTGGTGCAAATCTATGTGCAGCACCTGTGCATGACACCCTCCTGCTCTGTTTTTAATAAGCTATAATGATAGCAAAAAATACTGCCATTTAGTGGCATCATAGAACTGGCTGTTGTATTCCATTAGTGCCTCACTGGTGCCAAGCTATTTCTAGCACTTCTGCATGACACCCTCCTGCTCTGTTTTTAATAAGCTATAATGATAGCAAAAAATACTGCCATTTAGTGGCATCATAGAACTGGCTGTTGTATTCCATTAGTGCCCCACTGGTGCCAAGCTATTTCTAGCACTTCTGCATGACACCCTCCTGCTCTGTTTTTAATAAGCTATAATGATAGCAAAAAATACTGCCATTTAGTGGCATCATAGAACTGGCTGTTGTATTCCATTAGTGCCCCACTGGTGCCAAGCTATTTCTAGCACCTCTGCAGGACACCCTCCTGCTCTGTTTTTAATAATCTATAATGATAGCAAAAAATACTGCCATTTAGTGGCATCATAGAACTGGCTGTTGTATTCCATTAGTGCCCCACTGGTGCCAAGCTATTTCTAGCACTTCTGAATGACACCCTCATGCACATTTTGCTATGCTAATTTTATAGCAAACTCAGGGAATTCCTTGCTGCATTTGATCATTAGGAGGGATAGAAAGTGAGGCTTCTTTTACTGTCCTGGTACCCACAGAACACGGCCACTGTACCCATCTGTCCACTTTTGCCACGCTATTTAATTTGCACAAAGAGCTGACTCTTTTTCTGCCATCCTAAAATTGTCTGGAAAACTAAGTTAGTGTGCCTTTGCTGCCAAGCAAGGTACAACACATGTGCATTCTACACTCCTTTCCATTTCTGGAATGCAATTATTAACTGCAGGTAGTCCAGCCAATCTGTGACTAAGGTGCAGGCGTGGATATAATGTAGCCTGCATCCAATGATGGTTCTCTCGATGTCTGACAGCTCAACAATACCTTCTGTTTCCACTTCCAAAACAAGTGATGACCTGCCAATCACACTCCCTGTTGCGGGTTAAGGAGTGGAGGTTCAGTGTGAAAAACCATGTGTGACTGCTGTCCCCACAGTCACAGAGGATGAAGAGCATGCAGATGCACTTGATGGGGCAGGCGGTGGTTGCACAGGCATGCTAGGCCGCATTGTAGCACAGTGAAATTCACATTGCGACTTATGCTTCATTTTAAGTCGTGTACAGGGTGTGCTCCCCAGTATGCAGCAAAACCAGGCAACAGGAAAAGGACTCTAGGCAGTTGGGTTGATAAATGATTGTTTAACTTTACCAAAACAAACAATAAGAACCATGCATACAATTTAAATAATTGAACAATCTATTCTGTTGCCTACTACCTGCTAATCCCTCTGTGTAGCAGTAATTGTGTGTTTGTGCATGTGTGTGTGTGTGTGCGAACACGACTTACCAGTGGCGCATCACAAGAGCTTCCAAGTTATCTACCTAAACATAGACAAAACACATGACCCCCCCTGAATACCCTTGTTAGCTGAAGCCTCACAGATAATGCAGATGATAACAGTGTGAATGCAAACCACACAGCTCTGCAACACAGTCATGGATATCTTGAAAAGCAACAGTCAATGCAAACATGTGTTGCTGTCCCTCTATGATTTAAACTGTACGTGACAATTTGACAGTGCAGAGGCAGCAAGTCTTATTGTCTATATAGTCGGCCTACCCAGAACAGATATGTGTTTTGCTAATAAAACAAAGTGTTGCGTGCCCGCATTATTGTCTGGGCACAGCCTACCGTACCCGGGTACTGTGATGTCCAGTTGCCAGAAATACAGACTTTACGCTCCTCTCACGGTAAACAGTATAGACAGCACCGTAAGAATGTTGGTCTGTGGCACAGGATGCTGCTCACTGACGTTACAGTGCTCATCATCAAAGTACAACACAACTCCCCTCACAATTGAACGAAGTGTTTCCGCGGTGGCTCCTTGCTGTAACACACACCTTTAGCTTTTCCTTCTGTTCATAGACAGCATCTCCAAGTCCACCCCCGAAGAGCAATTTTCTATTGCTATACTGACCAAAGGCAGATCCAAAAAAACAGCAGCTCCTTGTGTGTAGTCTGCAACAATGCATGCAATGAACGGCAAATAAGCATATTGCGTTGACAGTTGCTAAAGCTGAGCAATACACCTTCACGCTGTCAATTCATATCCATGTGATACTTCATGGAGGAAGTACTCAAAAGTGTGAGTTTTTGCCTTCTACTTACAGATTGTTGACAAATCTTACAGATTCCATGACTTGGGTGATCCTTTGCGATGTCCAAAAATTCACAGGCTAAACAAGGCTTACAGCCCATGCGACCTGCATAGCCAACACGACATCTGCTCAGAGTCAAAGTTGTGGTCCAGGATTCAGTTGTTGACGTGCTTCCAGTACTTTGTCTCTGGCCAGGAAGACGCAACGTAACCTCGTCGTCAATAGCATCCTCCTCCACCTCCTCTGCTGACCTCATCGACTGGCTGACTTTGGTTTGACAGTAAGTGTGGTCTCCAACCTCATCAATAACCCTGTGTGTTTTCATTCCCCTCGTCCTGAGTCCTCCAAGACAACCTCTTCCTGCCCTGACCGAATAGTAAAGTTGTCCTTCCAATCAGGTATCTGTGCTCCTCATCATGTTCCCCATTGTCTCCACCAGGAGGATTTACTTTTTGGAAATGAGGGTGTAGATTAGGCTCAGCACCTTCTTCATCGGGGCCTGGATCCCAGTCACAAAGCTTCTGGTCATCTGCGCAGATCATTTCCCCTGTCTCATGGAACTCGCTACCTCAACACGTTAGATTATCTGCTACACACGCAAGCTTCAAACTGAATCTGAAAACTCATCTGTTCAGAAATGACTATAACTTTCAATGACACCACCACCATACGTACTTGACGCTCAACCTAAACAACTCCTACTGTCTCCTCCCAAAAATCCTTTAGAATGTAATCCTGCAAGGGCAGGGCCCTCTTCCCTCTGTACCAGTCTGTCTATAGTTACTTGTATATGTATTCTGTATGTAACCCCCTTCTCATGTACAGCACCATGGAATCAATGGTGCTCTATAAATCAATAATAATAAAAATAATAATAACTTCCTTGTCTGTACTCATTGCAGCTTTGGAGCAGACCTCTGATTCCCAGGCTATAGTGCGACTGAACAGCTATGCAAACTCAACCATCTCTGTCACCCCATACTCAGCAGGGCTGGTGGAAACTCGAGAGCTTTTAGGAAGCAAGTGCGATTGGATTGACACCACAGAGGAATGGAGTATTTGGGATCTTGAAATTGGGGTGGAGGAGAGGCCACTTTATGGAGCAATTCAGATCCATTGAAGCAGCTGCTGATTTGGCCTCATCTACATTTGTTAGCGATGGTCGTGTCCATGAAAAAAGGGATCATATCAGATTATCCATGGGAAGAAGTACACCTGTTCTTTTGGATGGTATTTGTTGTTACAAAACGGTGATGCCTTAAACGCAAGCAGCTTGCTGCGGTTTCAGTTGCGCCCAGGCATCAGCTGCCATTTAGGCCTGTGCCTCGGGTTGTCCAGCTGGCTGCTTTCTCCTCCACGTCTAAGTGTGGAGAGGCAGCTAGTGCGCATGCGTGTGCCGATTTACCCCAGCCGCAGCCTAACTCCAGTGTTTCGCCTAGTGAGTATGCTCAGCCTGACTGTGCCATTCCTGAGGCTAAGTCTTAATTTTGGGCTACAGCGCATGCTCCCACACTTAGTGCGAAAATCCTCTTTGCACAGGTACTTGCACTCCGTGCCGGGTCTAAGTCCTGTGTTGTGCATAGACACCATGCTAAAGCTGATAGTCTTTTTTCAGAGACTGTATTTCATGCAACTGACCATGGTCAGGCACTTACTGCATCATAAACTAGGTCCGGTAATGAACTCTTTGGCCCTGCCCCTGATGTGGGGGGCCCATTTAGACGACAGGGCATCAGGTGTCCTGACGATGTGGCCAGGCCACTCCCAAATGGCTTGCAGAGGCCCGCCCCTATGACTTGTCACCTCATTATTGATGGTCAGACGATGACTGGTGAGGTGTTTGGGTCATGACAGCCATGAGGTCATCATTGAAGTTGCGGTTCCAAATAGGACGCTAGTTATGCCACTCATGACGTATCACTCTGCTTTTGTCTCCATGAGGTGCATTGTGGTCCACCCTGCTTTGGGGCGGACCCAGGTTATAGAAGGGGCTGGAGACAACAAGGAGGTGCGCAGTCTTCTATTATGCTCCGAAAGAGCACACCTCCATGTGTTGAACCCATTGCGGCTTTAGGCCAGAGGTAGGCAGGGATAGGGCGTCGATGCAGGCCGCCACCACAGTTGGTAACGCAGAACGGTTAAGACCAGCTCCTGTCCTACAAGTCCTGCTTGTGCAGCCCAGTGGCATTAACAGGCCTGCTGCTGCTGATGCGCCTGCTGTTCACAGGTGTGGCCCCAATGCACACGGTCAGCGTACTGAATGGCCCCTGTGATGTTAACAGGGAGTTCCTGGGCTGGGTGGGCGTGTGGACCCTGTGACGCTAACAGGGCTCCCAGTCTCAAGATCCGAGTGGTGTCTAACTTGGTTCAGGCTACTATTAGTTTCATAGCCACACAGCTCTGTATCCTCCACCGAACCTTCCAGTTGCCAACCTCTCCTTTTCCATCTGGGAGCACGGTGGACACTGACTGCTGATGGGGATATATACAGTTAGGTCCAGAAATATTTGGACAGTGACACAAGTTTTGTTATTTTAGCAACATGTTCAGAAATACAATTATATATATAATATGGGCTGAAAGTGCACACTCCCAGCTGCAATATGAGAGTTTTCACATCCAAATCGGAGAAAGGGTTTAGGAATCAAAGCTCTGTAATGCATAGCCTCCTCTTTTTCAAGGGACCAAAAGTAATTGGACAAGGGACTCTAAGGGCTGCAATTAACTCTGAAGTCGTCTCCCTCGTTAACCTGTAATCAATGAAGTAGTTAAAAGGTCTGGGGTTGATTACAGGTGTGTGGTTTTGCATTTGGAAGCTGTTGCTGTGACCAGACAACATGCGGTCTAAGGAACTCTCAATTGAGGTGAAGCAGAACATCCTGAGGCTGAAAAAAAAGAAAAAATCCATCAGAGAGATAGCAGACATGCTTGGAGTAGCAAAATCAACAGTCGGGTACATTCTGAGAAAAAAGGAATTGACTGATGAGCTTGGGAACTCAAAAAGGCCTGGGCGTCCACGGATGACAATAGTGGGGGATGATCGCCGCATACTTTCTTTGGTGAAGAAGAACCCGTTCACAACATCAACTGAAGTCCAGAACACTCTCAGTGAAGTAGGTATATCTGTCTCTAAGTCAACAGTAAAGAGAAGACTCCATGAAAGTAAATACAAAGGGTTCACATCTAGATGCAAACCATTCATCAATTCCAAAAATAGACAGGCCAGAGTTAAATTTGCTGAAAAACACCTCATGAAGCCAGCTCAGTTCTGGAAAAGTATTCTATGGACAGATGAGACAAAGATCAACCTGTACCAGAATGATGGGAAGAAAAAAGTTTGGAGAAGAAAGGGAACGGCACATGATCCAAGGCACACCACATCCTCTGTAAAACATGGTGGAGGCAACGTGATGGCATGGGCATGCATGGCTTTCAATGGCACTGGGTCACTTGTGTTTATTGATGACATAACAGCAGACAAGAGTAGCCGGATGAATTCTGAAGTGTACCGGGATATACTTTCAGCCCAGATTCAGCCAAATGCCGCAAAGTTGATCGGATGGCGCTTCATAGTACAGATGGACAATGACCCCAAGCATACAGCCAAAGCTACCCAGGAGTTCATGAGTGCAAAAAAGTGGAACATTCTGCAATGGCCAAGTCAATCACCAGATCTTAACCCAATTGAGCATGCATTTCACTTGCTCAAATCCAGACTTAAGACGGAAAGACCCACAAACAAGCAAGACCTGAAGGCTGCGGCTGTAAAGGCCTGGCAAAGCATTAAGAAGGAGGAAACCCAGCGTTTGGTGATGTCCATGGGTTCCAGACTTAAGGCAGTGATTGCCTCCAAAGGATTCGCAACAAAATATTGAAAATAAAAATATTTTGTTTGGGTTTGGTTTATTTGTCCAATTACTTTTGACCTCCTAAAATGTGGAGTGTTTGTAAAGAAATGTGTACAATTCCTACAATTTCTATCAGATATTTTTGTTCAAACCTTCAAATTAAACGTTACAATCTGCACTTGAATTCTTAGTTACATAGTTACTTAGGTTGAAAAAAGACCTAGGTCCATCTAGTTCAACCTTCCTCCACCAGTTCTACATTTGGTCACTAAGTCATTTATAACCAACAATGTTTTGTGTACTGAGGAAATCATCCAGCCCTTTTTTAAAAGCTGTTATAGTATCTGCCATTACTACCTCTTGTGGTAGGGCATTCCACAGTCTGACCGCTCTTATTGTAAAGAACCCTTTCCTATTTAGATGTCGGAATCTCTTTTCTTCCACTCGCAGTGAGTGCCCCCTGGTCCTTAGTACTGTCTTTGGAAGAAATAAGTCATGTGCCAGTCCTTTATATTGACCACACATGTATTTATACATATAAATGAGATCTCCTCTGAGACGTCTTTTTTCTAATCTAAACATATCTAACTTTTTCAACCTGTCATCATATGGGAGGCCTTCCATTCCTTGTAATAGTCTAGTTGCCCGCCTTTGAACTGACTCTAACTTCTGAATGTCCTTTTTAAAATGTGGAGCCCAAAACTGGATCCCGTATTCCAGATGTGGCCTTACAAGTGATTTATAGAGGGGTAACAATACGTTGGGATCACGGGATCTAATCTCTCTTTTTATACACCCTAAAATCTTGTTTGCTTTAGCAGCTGCTGCTTGACATTGAGTGCTGCTGCTCAGCTTATTTGTAATGAGAATACCCAAGTCCTTCTCCTGTTCTGTAGTCCCGAGTTTACTTCCATTTAATGTATACGCAGCTATAGGATTACTCCGTCCTAGGTGCATTACTTTACATTTATCAACATTAAATCTCATTTGCCAAGTATCTGCCCATTCTGACATCTTATCCAGATCTTTTTGTAATATTGTACTATCCAGGTCAGTTTTTAATATCCTACATAGTTTGGTGTCATCGGCAAAGACTGACACTGTACTATCAATCCCATCCACAAGGTCATTAATAAAGAGAGTAAAAAGGATCGGTCCAAGCACAGATCCCTGCGGCACCCCACTGCTGACTATAGCCCATTTAGAGAATGTACCATTTATGACTACTCTTTGTTTCCTATCTTTTAGCCAATTCCTTACCCAGTTGCATATTGTGTCCCCTAGTCCTTGCTTCTGGAGCTTTAGTATAAGGCTATTATGTGGTACAGTATCAAATGCCTTTGCAAAGTACAAATAAATCACATCAGCTGCATTACCAATATCCAGGTTTGAACTTACCCCCTCATAGAACCCCAACAGGTTGGTTAGACACGACTTATCTTTCATGAATCCATGCTGTTTGTCAGTTATCATATTATTTTCTGCAATATATTTTTGCATGTCATCCCTTAAAATGCCCTCAAAAACTTTGCATACTACTGATGTCAGGCTTACTGGACGGTAGTTGCCTGGATCTACCCTCTTACCTTTCTTAAATATCGGTACCACATCAGCAATCCTCCAATCCTGAGGCACCAACCCTGTTACAAGTGAGTCTAAAAAGATGAGATACAGCGGTCTGTCGATTACGGAGCTCAATTTCCTCAATATTCGTGGATGAATGCCATCTGGCCCTGGGGATTTGTCAATGTTTAATTTACTCAGACGTAGGCGTACTTCATCTTGTGTTAAATTAATTATATCGGGTGGTGGACTTTGATTTTTCACTTGTTGAATGATCCCTGGTACAGTCAGTTCCTTGGTGAATACAGATGAGAAATGCCTATTTAATATCTCAGTCTTTTGTTTGTCCTCTATAACTAACTTGTTATTATATTTTAAGGGGCCGATACTATCCTTTGTTTTCCTTTTGGCATTAATGTATTTATAAAAGATTTTGGGATTTATTTTAATGTCATTGGCGATTTTTGTTTCAGTATCTAATTTTGCTTGTTTGATTTCTTTTTCAAATCAAACAATTCTGTTGTAGAGGTTTCATTTCAAATACAATGTGGTGGCATGCAGAGCCCAACTCGCGAAAATTGTGTCACTGTCCAAATATTTCTGGACCTAACTGTATCATAGTTCATAGTATCATAGTATCATAGTTTTTTAAGGTTGAAGAGAGACTCTAAGTCCATCTAGTTCAACCCGTAGCCTAACATGTTGATCTAGAGGAAGGCAAAAAAACCCCAATGTGGCAAACAAGTTCCAATGGGGAAAAAATTTCCTTCCTGACTCCACATTCGGCAATCAGACTAGTTCCCTGGATCAATACCCTGTCATAAAATCTAATATACATAACTGGTTATATTAAATTTTTCAAGAAAGGCGTCCAGGCTCTGCTTAAATGTTAGTAGTGAATCACTCATTACAACATCATGCGGCAGAGAGTTCCATAGTCTCACTGCTCGTACAGTAAAGAATCCTCGTCTGTGATTATGATTAAACCTTCTTTCCTCAAGACGTAGCGGATGCCCCCGTGTTCCAGTCGCAGCCCTAGGTGTAAATAGATCTTTGGAAAGGTCTCTGTACTGTCCCCTCATATATTTATACATTGTGATTAGATCCCCCCTAAGCCTTCGTTTTTCCAGACTAAATAACCCCAAGTTTAATAATCTGTCTTGGTATTGCAGCCCACCCATTCCTCTAATAATCTTGGTCGCTCTTCTCTGCACCCTCTCCAGTTCAGCTATGTCCTTCTTATATATCGGTGACCAGAATTGTACACAGTATTCTAATTGCGGTCGCACTAGTGACTTGTACAGAGGTAGAACTATATTTTTTTCATGAACACTTATACCTCTTTTAATACATCCCATTATTTTATTAGCCCTGGCAGCAGCTGCCTGACACTGTCCACTAAAGTGAAGTTTACCATCCACCCATACACCCAAGTCTTTTTCTGTGTCTGTTTTACCCAGTGTTCTACAATTAAGTACATAACCATAAATGTTATTTCCTCTACCCAAGTGCATGACCTTACATTTATCTACATTAAACTTCAATTGCCACTTCTCAGCCCCAATCCTCCAATTTACATAAATCTCCCTGTAATATAAAATTATCCTCCTCTGTATTGATTACCCTGCAGAGTTTAGTATCATCTGCAAATATTGAAATTCTACTCTGCATGCCCCCAACAAGGTCATTTATAAATATGTTGAAAAGAAGCGGGCCCAATACTGACCCCTGTGGTACCCCACTATGAACTGAGACCCAGTCCGAGTACGTACCATTAATAACCACCCTTTGTTTCCTATCACTGAGCCAGTTTTTAACCCAGTTACACATATTTTCCCCTATCCCCATTATTCTCATTTTAAGTACCAACCTTTTGTGTGGCACCGTATCAAAAGCTTTTGAAAAGTCCATATACACAACATCCACTGCATTTCCCTGGTCCAGGCTTGAACTTACCTCTTCATAGAAGCTGAACAAATTAGTTTGACAGGATCGATCCCTCATAAACCCATGTTGATACTCTGTCATAAGGTTATTTTTCTTGAGATACTCCAGTATAGCATCTCTCAAGAAACCCTCAAGGATTTTACCAACCGTAGAGGTTAAACTTACCGGCCTATAATTTCCCGGCTCAGTTTTTGTCCCCTTTTTGAATATTGGCACCACATTTGCTATGCGCCAGTCCTGCGGTACCGACCCTGTTATTAAGGAATCTGAGAAGATTAAAAATAATGGTCTATCTATCACAGAACTCAATTCCTGTAGTACTCTGGGGTGTATGCCATCCGGGCCCGGAGATTTGTCAACCTTAGTGATTTCGAGGCGGCGGCGTACTTCCTGCTGGGTTAAGCAGGTAATATTCAAGGGTGAATTTATGGCATCACTGGTCATGTCATCTGCCATGGCATTTTCTTGTATAAAAACCGTAGAAAAAAAGTCATTCAGCAGGTTGGCTTTACCCTCATCCCCTTCCACCATTTCACCAAGACTATTTTTAAGGGGGCCAACACTATCGCTTTTCAGTTTTTTACTGTTTATGTAGTTAAAGAATATTTTAGGATTATTTTTACTTTCTCTCGCAATGAGTCTCTCTGTCTCAAACTTAGCTAACTTAATTTGCTTTTTACATATTTTATTTAATTTTCTATAATTATATAATGCCTCATCACTACCTACCCTCTTTAATTCTTTTAAGGCTTTCTGTTTTTCTTTTATTGCTTCCCTTACAGCTCTATTTAGCCATAGGGGTTTCCTCCTATTTCTAGAATGTTTGTTCCCATAGGGTATATTTTCTGCACAAGCCCTATTCAGGATGCTCATAAAAGTCTCCCATTTGCTTTGTGTACTTTTATTACTTAGTACATCATCCCAGTTTATTGCACTAAGATCATCTCTCAACCGTTTAAAATTTGCTTTCCTGAAGTTTAGTGTCCTTGTAGCCCCTCTACTATACATCTTACTAAAGAATACATGAAAACTTATTATTTTGTGATCACTATTCCCCAAGTAACCCCCAACTTGTATATTTGATATGCGGTCTGGCCTATTGGTTAGTACAAGGTCTAGTAGTGCTCCCCCTCTTGTGGGGTCCTGTACCATTTGTGAAAGGTAATTATCTTTCATTGTTATCAAAAATCTATTTCCTTTGCTGGAACTGCAAGTTTCTGTTCCCCAATTTATATCAGGATAGTTAAAGTCCCCCATAATAATTACCTCTCCGAGACTCGCTGCTTTATCAATTTGCTTTATGAGGAGATTCTCTACCTCTTCCATAATATTCGGCGTCTTATAACACACCCCTATCAGTATTTTATTATTCATTCTCCCCCCCTTATCTCCACCCATAGGGACTCTACATTCTCAGTACCCTCACATATGTTGTCACGCAGGATGGGTTTTAAGAATGATTTTACATATAGACACACACCTCCCCCTCGCTTATTTGTACGGTCATTCCTGAATAGGCTATAACCCTGTAAATTAACAGCCCAGTCATAGCTCTCATCCAGCCATGTCTCTGATATCCCCACAATATCATAATTTTCTTCCAACAATAATAATTCTAATTCCTCCACCTTATTTGTGAGGCTTCGGGCATTAGTGTACATGCACGTTACGTATGACTCTGTACCTATATTCCTGCTTACTGTATTGACTGTCCTAACCCTTCCCCCCGTACCACCCCCAATTTCATTACTTGTGCCCTGGTCACTATCTGCACTACATTCCCCTTCTATAAAGTGAATACCCTCGCCCCCCATTCCTAGTTTAAACACTCCTCCAACCTTCTAGCCATTTTCTGCCCCAGCAGAGCTGCACCCTCCCCATTAAGATGCAGCCCATGCCTAGCATAGAATCTGTAGCCAACTGAAAAGTCGGCCCAATTCTCCAGGAACCCAAAACCCTCTTTCCTACACCAATTCTTGAGCCACCTGTTAACCTCCCTGATCTCTCTTTGCCTCTCTGGTGTGGCTCGTGGCACAGGTAGTATTTCCGAAAATACCACCTTTGAGGTCCATGCTTTAAGCTTACAACCTAATTCCCTGAAATCATCTTTAAGGACCTTCCACCTACCTCTAACTTTGTCATTTGTGCCAATGTGTACAATGACCGCTGGGTCCTCCCCAGCCCCTCCCAGTAATCTGTCAACCCGATCAGCGATGTGCCGAACTCGAGCGCCAGGAAGACAACACACTGTTCGGCGATCCCTGTCTTTGTGACAGATTGCCCTATCTGTCCCCCTAATAATTGAGTCCCCCACTACCAGTACCTGTCTTGCCTGCCCTGCACTCCTATTCCCCCCCTTACTGGAGCAGACACTCCTCTGGCGTTCAGAGGTCATGCCTTGCTGCAGCAATGCTACCCCTGTAATGACATCCCCCTCATCTGCCGTGTTTGCAAACCTATTGGGGTGTGTCAGTTCAGGACTAGCCTTCCTAGCACTTTTCCCTTTACCCCCCTTTCTAACTGTCACCCAGCTACCTACCTCACCGTCCTGCCACTCCCTACTACGATCCTCCCCCACATCTGACCCAGCAAGCTGCTGCTCAGTGAGCAGCACACTCCTTTCCATATTGCTAATGCATCTCAGAGTTGCCAGCTGCTCATTTAGATCCAGTATCTGGGCTTCCAAACGTGCAACTTGCGCACATCTCGAACAACAGTATGCACCCTCGAACGGCTTTTCAAGGACTGCATACATGAGACAAGATGTACACTGGATCGCATTAGCAATAGTGGAGCACATTTTCTAATGGGGATAGCACTAAACAAATGTTAAGTAATTAAACAACTAAATACAAACAATTCTACTCACACTTACTTTTGCTCACAGTTTGCTCACTCACGCTCACAATGAAGAAGACAGGCTAAAATTCACGCGCCGCTAGGCGCGCGGCTTTCAGAAGTCTTCCTTCCGGCTGTAACGGCCAAAACCCGGTTCTCCTTGAGCTCGCGGTGACTCTTCACTTATCCCAGAAGGCACTGGGAATTTGCAAATTATCTTCGCAAGACTCCTTCCCTGGCTTACCTTTCTCTTTCTTTTCATATTAATTTTTATTATATAGCGGTAACATAGTATATACCACCTTATCCAAATCTGCCAGTCCCACCGTAACAGATGGTGTTTCTTCATCAAATGTTACTTTTGCTTAACCACCAAACCCACGGACCAAAACTTTTTTCCCCTTTCCAACACACCTGTTCCCCTTTTCACCAGCATCTGTCCTTTTTCAACTCATTTTGTATATGACCAAAACTGCAACTCTGCAGGGACACCGTACTCAATGCCATCTCAGCACAACAGCCAGCCCTCGGTCCCTCAGATGTGGACAAGTAAAAGACCATTTCCTCCTATCCAGGACAAACCGTTGAGATTCACAGTGTGCAGCACTGGTGTTTAGTGGAAAAGCAGATCGAAGATTGCGTACCACCTTCTGAAGATACTCCTGTACACGTGCGTTCCTTTCTATGGCAGGAATTATTTCGCCAAATTTTGTCTTGTACCGGGGATCTAACAGTGTGGCAACCCAGTAGTTAGCATTACTTCGAATTCGTACAATCCGAGGGTCATGTTGTAGGTAGTGCAGCATGCTCATGTGTCTTGTGCATCCAAGAGGACCAAGTCCTTGGTGTGTTGGTGGCAGAGAGGTGAGAATCGTGCCTCCTTCCTCTGCCCTCTCACCCCAACCTCGCACAACCGAAATGTGAGCAAGCTCTCACTCATCTGCTGAGTCTTCCATGCCCATCGCAAGTTCGTCCTCCATTTCTTCATGGCTCCTGCACCTTCCTCACCAATTTTTGCTGATACTATGTGCCCTTGTTAATCCCTATCCCCCACCATAACTGCTGCCTAGGTGCCGCTTACCGTATGGACCTTGTAGATCTTATTATCCCTTCTGCATATGACTCCTCCTGTACTTCCTCACCTTCCTCTTGGATCAATACCTGACTCCGAATAATGCTTACAGTGTGCTCCATCATGTAGATGACCAGAATTGTCACGCTGAGAATGGCATTGCCAGTGCTAAACATCTTCGTCGACATTTGTAAACTGTGTAGAAGGGTGCATAGGTCCTTGATCTGACACCACTCCAGCAGCGTGATCTGCACCACCTCTGGATCAAGTTAGCCCAGGGTATACGTCATACCGTATTTCAGTAGGGCTCTGCGGTGCTGCCACACACGCTGCAACATGTGCAGATTCCAATTCCTGCGTGTCGGAACATCGCATTTCCGGCGTTTAACCGCCAGACCCTAAGACTTCCGGAGCGATGAAAGTTGTTGAGCTGCTGGGTGCGAAGGATGAAAGTGACCACATAGCAGCGGGCCCGCTGCACAAGGCCATGTAGGCCGGGATGGTATTTTAAAAATTGCTGGAGAATCAGATTCAACACGTGAGCCATACAAGGCCCGTGTGTCACATTGCCCTGACGAAGGGCCGCAGACAGGTTTGCATCATTGCCGCACACGGCTGTTAAGTCACCAACGTAGTCCACTCAATCAATTTGTACTCTGGTCCCAATGGGAAGACACCACACCCTTTTTTAAGCCCCTCCTGTCTGCAGACCACTGCCAGGCAAAGCTATGAACCTCTTGTTACTGTTACCCCCAGTTCAGTTTTATGAGTTTGTGTGCTTGTTACCTGACTATGTTTCCTGCTTGCTGTTTATATACCTCGTTGGCCGATCCGCATTTCACCTCTGCTTGTTTTCTGATTAAGTCCTGGCCATACCATTCTGTTCCTCTTCCTCAATTAATGTTTTTGACCCTGCATGACTACTATTCTCTGGAACTGCAGCCTTCCACAGGTATTGATCAACTTGGGCCCTGTGTAATTCCAAATCACTGTATAGGGGTTAAAGGGTTTCAGGGTTCTGGGTGTCCAGCTTGGTGAGTGGCTTGCCTCTAGCCTATCCTTTACAGCCCATCTGAGTGTGTCGATCCAGGCAGGCGTTACACCGTGCCCTCTGCAGAAGGCCATGTAGGCCGGGATAGTGTTTTAAAAATTGCTGGACAACCAGGTTCAACACGTGAGCCATACAAGGAACGTGTGTCACATTGCCCTGAAGATGGGTCGCAGACTGGTTTGCATCATTGTCGCACCCGACCTTCCCTGACTGCTGGTTGAGTGGAGACAACCATTGATGAAACTCGGTCTCACTCTCCAGAGCTAACCGTCCACAATTCCTCAGCGGTGTCTCACATTTCCCCTACATTTCAAAGTAAACATTTGACCGCCTGATGGCCTTGAGCTCTGCTGCCAGCATAGTAAGGAGGTGTGTGGGATTCCTTGGGCGCAGTTACAAGGAAGGGTGGCCTGACCACACAGGGTTTGGGCCGAGGTGGAGGACCGACACGAGGTTGAGGAGGCAGAAGCAGTGGAGGAACTTGTACATACAGAGGAAGGATTGACACACAAGTCGTGGGGACGGCAAGACTTGTACAGCAAACCCTTCTCCATCTCTCACCATAGTTACCCAGTGCCCAGTCAGCAACATGTAACTCCCCTGTCCATGCCTACTGGTCCAAGTATCTGTGTTGAAATGCACCCTGTCACACACAGAGTTTCTCAAGGAATCAGTGAGGTTGTGTGCGACCTACTGTGGTAGCGCGAGCACGCCTTTCTGGAGAAGGAGTGACGACTGGCCATCGGCTCTTGGGGCGCTGCAATGGGTATAAGGTCTCGAAAATCCTCGGTCTCAAAAGGGTGTAAAGGCAGCCTTTCTGTTGCCAACAAGTTGCAGATGATGAAACTCAACCTCTTAGGCATGTCATGCCCTTCGAAAATCATGTAAAACATAGCGAGGGGACTCCAACCACAGTCTCCCTCGTTGCCACTAATTGTGCCACACACACCCCACTTGACTGGCATCAGTTGACCCCCCTTTTGAAAAAGGAAAAGATGCTTTGCATGAAGCACTCTCAAAAATACGCGTGCCTTTCCCGTCCCCTGGCTGACCCAGGGGAAGAAAAGTCCTCTGAGAGCCATGACTTGTTCATCTTGGTTCTTTTAGAAACACAGCGAGGGGACTCCAACCACAGTCTCCCTCGTTGCCACTAATTGTGCCACACACACCCCACTTGACTGGCATCAGTTGACCCCCCTTTTGAAAAAGGAAAAGATGCTTTGCATGAAGCACTCTCAAAAAAACGCGTGCCTTTCCCGTCCCCTGGCTGACCCAGGGGAAGAAAAGTCCTCTGAGAGCCATGACTTGTTCATCTTGGTTCTTTTAGAAACACAGCGAGGGGACTCCAACCACAGTCTCCCTCGTTGCCACTAATTGTGCCACACACACCCCACTTGACTGGCATCAGTTGACCCCCCTTTTGAAAAAGGAAAAGATGCTTTGCATGAAGCACTCTCAAAAATACGCATGCCTTTCCCGTCCCCTGGCTGACCCAGGGGAAGAAAAGTCCTCTGAGAGCCATGACTTGTTCATCTTGGTTCTTTTAGAAACACAGCGAGGGGACTCCAACCACAGTCTCCCTCGTTGCCACTAATTGTGCCACACACACCCCACTTGACTGGCATCAGTTGACCCCCCTTTTGAAAAAGAAAAAGATGCTTTGCATGAAGCACTCTCAAAAATACGCGTGCCTTTCCCGTCCCCTGGCTGAACCAGGGGAAGAAAAGTCCTCTGAGAACCATGTCCACATTGTCAGTGGACAGACACGTGTGCTTATCTGCCAGCAGACCCCCAGCAGCACTGAAGACAGGTTCCGAGAGAACGCTGGCTGCAGGACACAACAAGATCCCCAAGGCGTACGTGGCGAGCTCAGGCAATTTATCCAGATTGGAAGCCTAAAATGAGCAGGGCTCAAGTTGCTCAGTACCATTACATGCCATCATCGACGTTCCCTTGCATATACTCATATCTGTGTCTCCTCCTCTTTTTCCTTGTCCAGCTCCTTTGTTTTCGCATGAGTATATGTCCTTGTCACTTTCCCATGTGTTTGTGTTGTGTTGTGAGTTGTTTGCCACCTTTTGGACACCTTTGAGGGTGTTTTGTAGGTGTTTTTATGTGTTTGTGATTGCCTGCCATTGTTTCCTATGCGGTTCGAGTTCGGTTCGTCAAACGTTCGACGAACCGAACTCCAACGGGACCTCCGTTCGGCGAACCAACCTCGAGCCGAACCAGGACCGGTTCGCTCATCTCTAGTTATAATCTCTTCACCAATGTATACAATAGAGGTGTCCATTAGGGCACATGATTACCACACCGGTAAACCACATATTATGTCCCGTTCACACAACACCTATTTTGGGATCATATATGTTAGCTAGATGTATCCGGGAACGCCCCCCGATGCGTTCCATAGTGTGACGCCGCTTGCGTTCCACAATCGGATCGCCAGGCAGAACCGGAAGTAGCGTCAGAGAACGATAACCGGCAGTGACGTCACACGGGTACATGCGGCCGGATGCATGGGCGGGGAACAACATCAAACCCGCCCCACGATAGAGGACATCCCTCAACCACTCCCACAAAGGGACGTTATCCATAACTTATCAGTAGGGAGGCGGGGGAAAGATATATTACCCCCAGAGTCTAACGGGCATCCACTTAATCTTAAGGTATAAGTTCATATATGGTCCTGTTTCAGCATGGGGACAACCTGTATGCACATTTGGGTTATACTTATGACAGCCCAGGTATCACATTAGTGACCATATGATATAAAATCACACCACCGAAATTATGATGTAACTACACCGAGAGGAGAGAGCACCATTAGGTTGGAAGGGATGTCTAAGGGAGAGGGACAGGCAGACAGGATTGAGGCGCACGCCGGAGAAGGGGGGGGGGCAGACAGGCAGAGGGACAGAGCACCCACTCCAGCACCAATCTGGATCTAATTCACATACGAAACACGTACGTTATATTATATCAATATTGCCTCCCTATTACGGGATTCGGGCCAGCCAACTCCAGGGAACCCTAGAATTAGCTCCAGGAATCAGAGAAAACAGGCGTATGAAATCTGCTCATTTAAACCTCCAGGCTGTACAGACTCCATTCTGAAGATCCATTTGCATTCTTTTCTCAACAGAGTCTTATCATGATCACCACCTCTGGGATTGCTCTTCACCACCTCCAATACCTGAAATTTTACTTCATGAATATTACCCCCATGCTGAGAGTTCATGTGCCTCCCCAGGGGGGTGTCCCGTTTGTTCCGTATATCACCAAGATGTTCTCCAACCCTCCTTCGCAACTCCCTCTTTGTCTTACCCACATACTCCATGGGACAAGTACACGTGGCCACATATATCAATCCCATCGTTTTGCAGTTAGCGAAAGACCTTAGGAAGAATTCTCTCCCATTTTTTGAGCTTCTAGCGGACTTCGCAGGTCTCATAGAGTTACAATAGGAACAGTCTCCACATCTGTAAAAACCACATATGCCTCTATCTAACCACGTACCGGGGGGTTTAGGTCTGGTGTAACAACTATGGACCAATCTGTCCCTAAGGGACCTCCCTTTCCTGTACGTGATACTCGGTCTCTGTGAGATCATGTGCTTCAGATCGGGATCCAGAGTAAGAATGTCCCAATGCTTAAAAAGCACTCTGCGAACCCGCTCGCTCTGGCAATCAAATGTACCAATCAGTCTAGTAATGTCTTCCTCCTCCTTCCTTTTTCTACCGCAGCCATGTAAAAGTACCGTCCCATCCTGCTTTTCTGCATGGTCCCTAGCCTGATGTAATACTTTAGGGGGGTAGCCTCTATCTACAAAACGTCTGGTCATGTCCCTCGCCTGAGACTGGTACGTCTCCATAGTTGAGCAGTTCCGTCTCAGCCGAAGGTATTGACCTTTGGGAATGCCATTCCTTAATGGGAATGGGTGATGACTATCCCACCTCAAGAGATTATTAGTTGACGTGGGTTTGCGATAAGTGCTGGTGGAGAGGACTCCGTCTGGTTCTTAATTGATAATCACATCCAAAAAGGGCAGTTCTTTTGTATCTGCCTCAGAGGTGAAATGAAGTTCATTCACATTAAGCAACTCTACAAACCTCACAAATGATGCACTGGACCCTGACCATAAGACAAATACGTTGTCTATATATCTTGACCACAACAAAATGTGTGGCTGCCACCAGTGATCCCCATCCATAAAGACGACGGTTTCTTCCCACCAGCCCAGGAAGAGGTTAGCATACGAGGGAGCACTCCCGCTCTTCTCCCGTCTCCGGCGTGCGCCTCAATCCTGTCTGCCTGTCCCTCTCCCTTAGACATCCCTTCCAACCTAATGGTGCTCTCTCTGTGTAGTTACATCATAATTTCGGTGGTGTGATTTTATATCATATGGTCACTAATGTGATACCTGGGCTGTCATAAGTATAACCCAAATGTGCATACAGGTTGTCCCCATGCTGAAACAGGACCATATATGAACTTATACCTTAAGATTAAGTGGATGCCCGTTAGACTCTGGGGGTAATATATCTTTCCCCCGCCTTCCTACTGATAAGTTATGGATAACGTCCCTTTGTGGGAGTGGTTGAGGGATGTCATCTATCGTGGGGCGGGTTTGATGTTGTTCCCCGCCCATGCATCCGGCCGCATGTACCCGTGTGACGTCACTTCCGGTTATCGTTCTCTGACGCTACTTCCGGTTCCGCCTGGCGATCCGATTGTGGAACGCAAGCGGCGTCACACTATGGAACGCATCGGGGGGCATTCCCGGATACATCTAGCTAACATATATGATCCCAAAATAGGTGTTGTGTGAACGGGACATAATATGTGGTTTACCGGTGTGGTAATCATGTGCCCTAATGGACACCTCTATTGTATACATTGGTGAAGAGGTTATAACATCTGGTAAGGGATCTTATTTCAGCATCACATCTTGAGGGCATGGTTTGCCGTGGTGAGGGGTGTGCCTGGGCGTGGGGAGAGGGGATGGGCTGATTGGCTGGGGATGGGGGCGGCCCATTACCGGCAAGGTTTAAAAGGAGAATTAAGTGCATCAGTTCTCCCGCCTTATCCTGACATTATGCTGTCCTGAAACTGGTTGGCAAGCCTTATATCAAGCCTCCTGATGATCCGTGTCCGGAGTAACACGTTGAGGCAGAACTTGGGCAATTCTGGGACATACACATGAACCCTCCTCACACGATAAGTGTTTGATGTGCTTTATTTGACTAACCTCTTATTTGGTTGTTCTTAGGCAACTGCACTTGGTATGCGTTGATATATTCTTTACATGAGCAAACCGGCTATCTGCATTAGTCAGCATCAGAGGCCAGGTTGTGTTCATAAATCTGTACACTTTATTGCACTAAGCACCTTTATGCTCCTTATTGTGCATACCAAGGAGTAATTTTGGGTATTTAATGTATGCACTTGCTATTGACATTGTTTGTTTCTTGGGGTCATATAGGACTATACATCCAGTGTATTTGATATCTGTGGTCTTTATTATTACCGCAAACCAGAATATGACTACTTTATATAAAATTAATTTTTATTTATCAAAATCACTTACAACACATACATTAAAAAGATCATTGAGAAAGGGAGGAGGTAAATGCCCTTATCTAACCCTTCCTCAAAGACGGGGGTCGGCGTCCTAAGATAAAGACGCCCCCGTTCCTCGACGACTTACCCCTACTCTGTCCCTCCCTCAAGGGTGATATCCCCTAACAGATAGAAACAACCCCAACACTGGTAACACCAAAGTGAGGAAGAGGTGCTCAGTCCGCAGTAGCTAATTTGTCTATGTCACTACTTTCATTCCTCATTCCACCCAAGTAGTGACATAGACAAATTAGCTACTGCGGACTGAGCACCTCTTCCTCACTTTGGTGTTACCATGTTGGGGTTGTTTCTATCTGTTAGGGGATATCACCCTTGAGGGAGGGACAGAGTAGGGGTAAGTCGTCGAGGAACGGGGGCGTCTTTATCTTAGGACGCCGACCCCCGTCTTTGAGGAAGGGTTAGATAAGGGCATTTACCTCCTCCCTTTCTCAATGATCTTTTTAATGTATGTGTTGTAAGTGATTTTGATAAATAAAAATTAATTTTATATAAAGTAGTCATATTCTGGTTTGCTATAAATTCTACTTTACATTATCTAAATTGTATATAGTCTTTATTATTACCCCAGGATCACCAATGACATTTGAGGTGGTCTGAACCTGGTGTTCATGTGTGGTTGTCCCAATCTTTCTGTCCACTGAAGCATGAGTGTACCCTGTTTATGACCCTTGACTTTATCTATTTTTCACCACCTTTTTGAGTTTTTTTTTTAGGGATATCACAGGGTCAGCCACCGCTGAGTGGGGGCGCCATTTTCGCAGTTATCAGGGTGCCGACCCCCGCGGTAGGTAGTGGACAGGAGGGAGGGTCATTGTAAAGGGTAAGCATCTTACCTTCTTCCCTCTTATTTCCTCATAATTAATTTGCACAAGGGTTGTGGATTTTAATAAGTATCAATAAATTTTGAAATTTTTAAAGGGTTATATGATTAGTTACACAATACCCCCCCCCTTTTTTCATATAGTTTGATGATTATGGCCAGCTTTCTGACAGGTCCCATTGACATTAACTCCTGGGATGAGGACGCGAACCAGGCGTTCTGCACCAAGGAAACTCCTGAAGGTGGGATTGGCGTCACCTCCCTTAAAACCAAATTTGGTGGTTTGTACTCATCTTACAAAGAGTACACGAAATCTTGGTGGGAGATTAAGGCTCTTGAAAACTACCTTAAGAACAGAATTGTTCCCAAAGGCCTGAGAATTAATCTTCACCCCTCCCCCCGTACCTCAAGTTCTAAGCTTTTGGAAGCGTGGCAGAAGGAATCCATAGAGTCCTCCCTTAGATTTATGACACTGCTGATACAGGAGGAGAGGACACTTTTGGAACAAGCCACCACCAAATTAAACTTGGACATAGAGAGCATTCTCAAATACAAATCAGATCCTGATTTCAATAAGAGGGAGAGTGCCCTACAGGTTTCTGTAGAGAAATATCAAGGTTACATCAAGGAAAGGAAGCATCTGCAATTCCAGAGAGATCTTAGAGAGTTCTCCACGAACCAGGCTTATAATTTTGTGAGTCCAGCCCAGAGAGATACTGATATCTCCTCTTCGGACCAGGAGGTATCGGATACCGAAAGGCTTGGAGGGGAAGCCCGGTTCAATAATAGAGGTAGACGGCAGAATAGAAGATGGAGACGGGGAGGAAAGAATATCTATCCCACAAGAGATCCCAGAAATACGAGATCTTATGGACAGGAATCTGGATGTTCATATGCATCCACTTCTGCAGTATCAGGTGGAACAAAGACACCATCTTTTTTAGAGCAGGGGGTCTCCCGGGCTTACCAGCTAAGGAACCGGGTGAATTAACGGCTGAGCTAATACAGGTTGGAGGGCTAAATAGGAGTCAAATTATTAATTTATCCAACTTTATTCCCAATGAAAAGCAGTATAACATCTTAAGAAAGGGTCTTTCATTCGTACCTACGAATGATTATAATTGCTTTCATTGGGTTAAAGATATACAGCTCTTTGGGAGAAAATTAAAATGGAGAAAATTCTTCCTCAAAAATGATAGAGAGAGCTGTAGGAGGTTGGGATTGTCTGATGATGACATAGAGGGATTTCGGTCTCTCATGGGACTCCTTCAAGAACAGGACATTCCTAACAGTAATGGGCGTGGCCCCTTCACTAAGCTAAAAGCCAAAAGTGTGAGGATGCCCCCACAGGGTGATATCACCAATATCGATTTGTTTTTGAACCTTGTGGAAAGGGACCTCAAAAAGATCCCCCGTAGAAATGATGGTGTTGATCGTAACCTTGCTGATGATGAGTTTTTGGCACTGCAAGATCTGGAAAAAATGAGAATATAATAATAAAACCCAATGACAAGGGTGGGAACCTCGTGATTTTGAGCCATGATAAGTATCTTGAGATGTGCCATCATGTATTGAAAGATAGACATACATATGAAGTACTCACCTCCAATCCTCTGGATGATTATAGAACATCCTTGCTCACGATACTTGAGGAGGCAAGGAGTAGTGGCCTGTTGAGCAACAATGAATTTGATTTTTTGAAACCCGTTTGCCCAGTCATGCCAACCTTTTATACCTTGCCCAAGGTTCATAAGGGGCTGGAGTTGTTGAAGGGCCGTCCCATTGTATCGGGTGTGGATTCATTTACGCAAAACAGCGGCATTTACATTGATGAGGTTTTGCGTCCCTTTGTCACCTCACTTCCATCGTACACACGTGACACAGCCGACCTATTAGGGAAGCTGGATGGCATTATGGTTGGAGAGGACGTTCTTCTGGCCTCAATTGATGTGGAGGCTTTATATAGCAACATACCTCACACTTTGGGATTAAAGGCAATCGAATATTATCTAAATACAAGAACTAGGGAACACTGGGATCACAATCGATTCCTGCTGGAATTACTAGATTTCTTATTACATCACAACCTCTTTAAATTCGACGGTAAGTACTTCCACCAGCTCAGGGGGACAGCTATGGGGAGCCCTTGTGCTCCCTCGTATGCTAACCTCTTCCTGAGCTGGTGGGAAGAAACCGTCGTCTTTATGGATGGGGACCACTGGTGGCAGCCACAAATTTTGTTGTGGTCAAGATATATAGACGTCGAATTTGTCTTATGGTCAGGGTCCAGTGCATCATTTGTGAGGTTTGTAGAGTTGCTTAATGTGAATGAACTAAATCTTCATTTCACCTCTGAGGCAGATACAAAAGAACTGCCCTTTTTGGATGTGATTATCAAAAAAGAACCAGACGGAGTCCTCTCCACCAGCACTTATCGCAAACCCACGTCAACTAATAATCTCTTGAGGTGGGATAGTCATCACCCATTCCCATTAAGGAATGGCATTCCCAAAGGTCAATACCTTCGGCTGAGACGGAACTGCTCAACTATGCAGACGTACCAGTCTCAGGCGAGGGACATGAACAGACGTTTTGTAGATAGAGGCTACCCCCCTAAAGTATTACATCAGGCTAGGGACCATGCAGAAAAGCAGGATAGGACGGTACTTTTACATGGCTGCGGTAGAAAAAGGAAGGAGGAGGAAGACATTACTATACTGATTGGTACATTTGATTGCCAGAGCGAGCGGGTTCGCAGAGTGCTTTTTAAGCATTGGGACATTCTTACTCTGGATCCCGATCTGAAGCACATGATCTCACAGAGACCGAGTATCACGTACAGGAAAGGGAGGTCCCTTAGGGACAGATTGGTCCATAGTTGTTACACAAGACCTAAACCCCCCGGTACGTGGTTAGATAGAGGCATATGTGGTTTTTACAGATGTGGAGACTGTTCCTATTGTAACTCTATGAGACCTGCGAAGTCCGCTAGAAGCTCAAAAAATGGGAGAGAATTCTTCCTAAGGTCTTTCGCTAACTGCAAAACGATGGGATTGATATATGTGGCCACGTGTACTTGTCCCATGGAGTATGTGGGTAAGACAAAGAGGGAGTTGCGAAGGAGGGTTGGAGAACATCTTGGTGATATACGGAACAAACGGGACACCCCCCTGGGGAGGCACATGAACTCTCAGCATGGGGGTAATATTCATGAAGTAAAATTTCAGGTATTGGAGGTGGTGAAGAGCAATCCCAAAGGTGGTGATCATGATAAGACTCTGTTGAGAAAAGAATGCGAATGGATCTTCAGAATGGAGTCTGTACAGCCTGGAGGTTTAAATGAGCAGATTTCATACGCCTGTTTTCTCTGATTCCTGGAGCTAATTCTAGGGTTCCCTGGAGTTGGCTGGCCCGAATCCCGTAATAGGGAGGCAATATTGATATAATATAACGTACGTGTTTCGTATGTGAATTAGATCCAGATTGGTGCTGTAGTGGGTGCTCTGTCCCTCTGCCTGTCTGGCCCCCCCCCCCTTCTCCCGTCTCCGGCGTGCGCCTCAATCCTGTCTGCCTGTCCCTCTCCCTTAGACATCCCTTCCAACCTAATGGTGCTCTCTCGGTGTAGTTACATCATAATTTCGGTGGTGTGATTTTATATCATATGGTCACTAATGTGATACCTGGGCTGTCATAAGTATAACCCAAATGTGCATACAGGTTGTCCCCATGCTGAAACAGGACCATATATGAACTTATACCTTAAGATTAAGTGGATGCCCGTTAGACTCTGGGGGTAATATATCTTTCCCCCGCCTTCCTACTGATAAGTTATGGATAACGTCCCTTTGTGGGAGTGGTTGAGGGATGTCTTCTATCGTGGGGCGGGTTTGATGTTGTTCCCCGCCCATGCATCCGGCCGCATGTACCCGTGTGACGTCACTTCCAGTTATCGGTCTCTGACGCTACTTCCGGTTCCGCCTGGCGATCCGATTGTGGAACGCAAGCGGCGTCACACTATGGAACGCATCGGGGGGCGTTCCCGGATACATCTAGCTAACATATATGATCCCAAAATAGGTGTTGTGTGAACGGGACATAATATGTGGTTTACCGGTGTGGTAATCATGTGCCCTAATGCTCACCTCTATTGTATACATTGGTGAAGAGATTATAACATCTGGTAAGGGATCTTATTTCAGCATCACATCTTGAGGGCATGGTTTGCCGTGGTGGGGGGTGTGCCTGGGCGTGGGGAGAGGGGATGGGCTGATTGCATGGGGATGGGGGCGGCCCATTACCGGCAAAGTTTAAAAGGAGAATTAAGTGCATCAGTTCTCCCCCCTTATCCTGACATTATGCTGTCCTGAAACTGGTTGGCAAGGCTTATATCAAGCCTCCTGATGATCCGTGTCCGGAGAAACGCGTTGAGGCAGAACTGGGGCAATTCTGGGACATACACATGAACCCTCCTCACACGATAAGTGTTTGATGTGCTTTATTTGACTAACCTCAATGATCTTATTTGGTTGTTCTTAGGCAACTGCACTTGGTATGCGTTGATATATTCTTTACATGAGCAAACCGGCTATCTGCATTAGTCAGCATCAGAGGCCAGGTTCTGTTCATAAATCTGTACACTTTATTGCACTAAGCACCTTTATGCTCCTTATTGTGCATACCAAGGAGTAATTTTGGGTATATAATGTATGCACTTGCTATTGACATTGTTTGTTTCTTGGGGTCATATAGGACTATACATCCAGTGTATTTGATATCTGTGGTCTGTATTATTACCCCAGGATCACCAATGACATTTGAGGTGGTCTGAACCTGGTATTTATGTCTGGTTGTCCCAATCTTTCTGTCCATTGAAGCCTGAGTGTACCCTGTTTATGACCCTTGACTTTATCTGTTTTTCACCACCTTTTTGAGGTTTTTTTTTAGGGATATCACAGGGTCAGCCACCGCTGAGTGGGGGCGCCATTTTCGCAGTTATCAGGGTGCCGACCCCCGCGGTAGGTAGTAGACAGGAGGGAGGGTCATTGTAAAGGGTAAGCATCTTACCTTCTTCCCTCTTATTTCCTCATAATTAATTTGCACAAGGGTTGTGGATTTTAATAAGTATCAATAAATGATGTGATTGCACCAAGAGCCTGATTCGTGTGGAGAAAAAACGGGACAGAGGAAACTGTCTCATTGTTTAACACTAGAAGAAAAGAAGTCCAACGCAGTCCTCGATGTGTAAATTTAAAACAATCCACGTTATTTCATATAATTCCAATAAAATTGTAGTGTACAGAGCGGTCAGCAAGAAAAATAAATGCTTACAGGGACCCCATCGAACTATGCATTTCGACACATAGTCTTAGTCATGTTCAAGTTAGGGAAGAGTGTCGGTTTCCTAAATGGTGTAGCACACACCCACTCTAATTGTATGCACATGTAGGATTTTCCACTGATTCCCAGTGAGTAGTAAGATAGTAAATAATCGCGAATGCGATTTTTTAGAAAGGTTGAGAGAATGAAGGAGGAATAAAGAAGCGTGATGTGAGGAAGGGGAAAAGAGAAAAAGTGTGGAAATGGAAATGAGTGTGAATTAAAATGGGTGACATGATATAAAAAAAAAAAATACATGATTGTGATCATGTATGTTAATACGATCCACAGATACACTGAATTCATATCAAATAATGCAATATAATAGATGTAACATGCTATATTCATGAATAAAAGATATTATCATATCCATATTGTTAGTAAAGATATACATCAATTTTGTGAATCCATGCTAAATTTGTAATAAGTGTATCCGTAGTTTTGATCCATATTCACATGTAATTATATACAAACAGTTATTATTAACGGAAGGTAGCAAATTATCTTTCATTTTCTTTATAAGATATTAATAGTTAATATTTGATACCACAGAAGAATATAAATAACAGGGCGGACATTAATATTTCTCTAGATAGCCAATGTTTTCGATCAATCATTATTATGTATTACGCTTCAATGTATATAAAATAAAATATCCTTAATTTTACATTAATTTATATCTTTTATATTGTTATATTAAGTTGAATCATGTCTACTATATAATGAAATTAACTATCTGTTCTCATATATTTTATATTTCTTCGTCGCTCCATTGGGAGACCCAGACGATTGGGTGTATAGCACTGCCTCCGGAGGCCACACAAAGCAATTACACTAAAAAGTGTAAGGCCCCTCCCCTTCTGGCTATACACCCCCAGTGGGATCACTGGCTCACCAGTTTTCTGCTTTGTGCGAAGGAGGTCAGACATCCACGCATAGCTCCACTGTTTGTAGTCAGCAGTAGCTGCTGGCTCTATCGGATGGAAGAAAAGAGGGCCCATATAGGGCCCCCAGCATGCTCCCTTCTCACCCGCGGTGGTGCTTGTAAGGTTGAGGTACCTATTGCTGGTACAGAGGCTGGAGCCCACATGCTGCTTTCCTTCCACATCCCCTGGAGGGCTCTGTGGAAGTGGGATCTTGCCGGCCCCTAAGCCCTGGGGCCGGGCTCCATCCACAGACCCATAGAACCTGCTGGATTGGGAGCGGGAGTGCCGTTCAGGGACAAGGCCCTGCAACTTTCAGGTACTCTGTGTCCCCGGCAGGCACGGACACTCTCAGGGCTTGCTGAGCGTTGTAGTGCGCCGGGGACAGTGGCGCTGTACGCTGGGGGTTAGGTCACTGCAGCTTTGCTGAGTGACGTTGTGTGTTGGGAACTACTGCGCCGACCGCTCCTGGAGCGGCGGCGCAGCTGCGACTTGTGGTGCGCCGGGGGCTTTGCGCCGACCGCGCTTTTACGGCGGCGGCGCTTCTAACTTTAGCCCCCGGCTTCTGCGGCCTAGCGCCGCTTCGTTCCCGCCCCCACCCTGTCAATCAGGGTAGGGGAGAGACGCTGCTCAATGGCAGCGCCGAGGGCTGGAGCTTTATTTACATGCTCCAGCCCTCTCACTAGGCACAGGGGGAAGCAGACTTCCCGCTCTTCGTCGGTGTACGCCCAGGGCCCGCCCCCCCTCTCCACAAGGACGCCGGCAGCCATTACACATGCGTTCTGGCTGGGGAAAGGCAGCAGGCTCTGGGAGACCCAGACTAGAGGGATTTCTGGCGACCACACACCGCTCCTAAGCGGGCGGTAAGCTGCACAGTAGTGCTGGCCCCACTAGTGCCTCAGTGATATATTAGTGTACTTTTTTCTTGGTACCATATATATATTTAGTTGCACTGTAAGGTCGCTTCTTGGCTGGACACCCTGTACTGCACTGAGGAGGCAGCAACATGTCATCCGCAAAACGCAAGGCTGCCAAGGCACGGGCTGTGTGCACTGTTTGTACTGCATGTGGGGCTGATCTACCGGCAGGCTCCAATGATTCACATTGTGTGCAATGTTCAGTCCCAGTGGCACTTCGTCAGCCAGAGCCTATTGTGGTGGTAGCCCAGGCAGAGACGCCTGTGAACCCTGCCCCGGTGACGGGGACAGACTTTGCAGTGTTTGCTGATAAAATGTCTGAGGCTATGACAAAAATCCTGGAGACCTTGCAGGCCAGGCCAGTTCCTCAGACCATGGACACTGCTGTGGCTATGCTCTCTGGTCCCCCTCAGTTGGAACTAATCCGTACTTCAAGGGGGTCTCAAGCATCACAAGCTGAAGTCTCTGACTCAGATGACAGTCCCAGGCAGCCTAAGCGAGCTCGCTGGGAAAGACCCTCGACGTCATCACACTGCTCAGGGTCTCAGCGAGAAGAGTCTCTCTGTGATGAGACTGAGGACGGTGATCAGGATTCTAATCCTGAGGCCCCTCTCAATCTGGATGCCCCTGATGGTGACGCCATGGTTAATGACCTTATATCGGCGATTAATAGACTGTTGGATATTTCTCCCCCAGCTCCTTCAGCAGAGGAGGCAGCTGCACAGCAGGAGAAGTTCCATTTCCTGTATCCCAAGCGTAAATTAAGTGCTTTTTTGGACCACTCTGACTTCAGAGAATCAATCCAGAAGCACGACGCTCATCCAGACAAGCGTTTCTCTAAACGTTCTAAGGATACCCGTTATCCTTTTCCCTCTGAAGTGGCCAAACGCTGGACCCAGTGCCCAAAGGTGGATCCCCCAATTTCCAAGCTTGCGGCTAGATCCATAGTCGCAGTAGAGGATGGCGCTTCACTTAAAGATGCCAACGACAGACAGATGGACCTTTGGTTGAAATCTGTCTATGAAGCTATCGGCGCGTCGTTTGCTCCAGCATTCGCGGCCGTGTGGGCACTACAAGCTATTTCAGCTGGTTTAGCACAGGTGGATGCTATCATGCATCCAGCAGTGCCACAGGTGGCGTCCCTAACTTCGCAAATGTCTGCGTTTGCGACCTATGCTATCAATGCTGTCCTAGAATCTACGAGCCGTACCTCTATGGCGGCCGCCAATTCTGTGGTTTTGCGCAGAGCCTTATGGTTAAAGGACTGGAAAGCAGATGCTGGTTCCAAAAAATGCTTAACCAGCTTGCCATTATCTAGAGACAGACTGTTTGGTGAGCCATTGGCTGAAATCATAAAACAGTCCAAGGGTAAGGACTCTTCCTTGCCACAGCCCAGAGCAAGTAAACCTCAACAGAAAAAGTGGCAGTCGAGGTTTCGGTCCTTTCGAGGCTCGGGCAAGCCCCAATTCTCCTCGTCCAAAGGGACTCAGAAAGGACAAGGGAGCTCAGATTCCTGGCGGGCTCACTCACGCCCCAGGAAAGCAAATGGAGGAACCGCTTCCAAGGCGGCTACCTCATGACTTTCGGCCTCCTCCCTCCGCATCCTCGGTCGGTGGCAGGCTCTCCCGCTTTTGCGACATTTGGCTGTCACAGGTCAAAGACCGGTGGGTAACAGACATTTTGTCTCGCGGGTACAGAATCGAGTTCAGTTCTCGGCCTCCACTTCGGTTCTTCAGAACCTCCCCACACCCCAACCGAGCAGATGCCCTGCTGCAGGCGGTGGACTCTCTAAGAGCAGAAGGAGTCGTGATCCCTGTCCCCCCTCTGGAACGGGGGCGAGGATTTTACTCCAATCTCTTTTTGGTTCCAAAAAAGGATGGCTCCTTCCGTCCTGTTCTGGACCTAAAACTGCTCAACAAGCATGTGAACGCCAGGCGGTTCCGGATGGAATCCCTCCGCTCAGTCATTGCCTCAATGTCCCAAGGAGATTTCCTAGCATCAATAGACATCAAAGATGCTTATCTCCACGTGCCGATTGCTACGGAGCACCAACGCTTTCTGCGCTTCGGGATAGGAGACGAACATCTTCAGTTCGTGGCTCTGCCATTTGGTCTGGCGACAGCCCCCCGGGTGTTCACCAAGATCATGGCAGCAGTGGTAGCAGTCTTGCACTCTCACGGACACTCTGTGATCCCTTACTTGGACGATCTACTGGTCAAGGCACCCTCTCAGGAGGCATGCCAACTCAGCCTGAATTTTGCACTGGAGACTCTCCAGGCGTTCGGGTGGATCATCAACTTCCCAAAGTCAAATCTGTCACCGACCCAATCACTAACGTATCTTGGCATGGAGTTTCATACTCTCTCAGCGATAGTGAAGCTTCCGCTGAGCAAGCAGCGGTCACTACAGACAGGGGTGCAGGCTCTCCTTCAAGGTCAGCCGCACTCCTTAAGACGCCTCATGCACTTCCTCGGGAAGATGGTGGCGGCAATAGAGGCGGTTCCGTTTGCGCAGTTTCATCTGCGTCCACTTCAATGGGACATTCTCCGCCAATGGGACGGGAAGTCGACATTCCTGGACAGGAAAGTCTCCCTTTCCCAGACGGCCAAGGACTCTCTGCAGTGGTGGCTCCTTTCCACCTCATTATCACAGGGAAGATCCTTCCTACCACCGTCCTGGGCGGTGGTCACGACAGACGCGAGTCGGTCAGGGTGGGGAGCAGTGTTTCTCCACCACAGGGCTCAGGGTACGTGGACTCAGCAGGAGTCCAGCCTTCAGATCAATGTTCTGGAAATCAGAGCAGTGTTTCTTGCCCTACTAGCCTTCCAGCAGTGGCTGGAAGGGAAGCAGATCCGAATTCAATCGGACAACTCCACAGCGGTGGCATACATCAATCACCAAGGAGGGACTCGCAGTCGGCAAGCCTTCCAGGAAGTCCGGCGCATTATGATGTGGGTGGAAGCCACGGCCTCCACCATATCCGCAGTTCACATCCCCGGCGTAGAAAACTGGGAAGCAGACTTCCTCAGTCGCCAGGGCATGGACGCAGGGGAATGGTCCCTTCACCCGGACGTGTTTCAGGAAATCTGTCGCCGATGGGGAAGGCCGGACGTCGACCTAATGGCGTCCCGGCACAACAACAAGGTCCCAACCTTCATGGCACGGTCTCGCGATCAAAGAGCTCTAGCAGCAGACGCCCTAGTGCAAGATTGGTCGCAGTTCCGGCTCCCTTATGTGTTTCCACCTCTGGCACTCTTGCCCAGAGTGCTACGCAAGATCAGATCCGACTGCAGCCGCGTCATACTCGTCGCTCCAGACTGGCCGAGGAGGGCGTGGTATCCGGATCTGTGGCATCTCACGGTCGGCCAACCGTGGGCACTACCAGACCGACCAGACTTACTGTCCCAAGGGCCGTTTTTCCATCGGAATTCTGCGGCCCTCAACCTGACTGCGTGGCCATTGAGTCCTGGATCCTAGCGTCTTCAGGCTTATCCCAAGGGGTCGTTGCCACCATGAGACAGGCTAGGAAGCCCACGTCTGCTAAGATCTACCACAGAACGTGGAGGATATTCTTATCCTGGTGCTCTGCTCAGAGAGTGTCTCCCTGGCCATTTGCATTACCTACCCTTCTTTCTTTCCTCCAATCTGGGTTAGAAAAAGGTTTGTCGCTCGGCTCCCTTAAAGGGCAAGTCTCGGCGCTATCCGTCTTTTTTCAGAAGCGTCTAGCACGACTTTCTAAGGTGCGCACGTTCCTACAGGGGGTTTGCCATATAGTTCCCCCGTACAAGCGGCCGTTAGATCCATGGGATCTGAACAGGGTACTAGTTGCCCTCCAGAAGCCGCCCTTCGAGCCTCTGAAGGAGGTTTCACTTTCTAGACTATCACAGAAAGTGGCTTTTCTGGTAGCGATCACATCTCTTCGGAGAGTGTCTGAGCTAGCAGCGCTGTCTTCCAAGGCTCCCTTCCTGGTCTTCCACCAGGACAAGGTAGTGCTGCGCCCCATTCAGGAGTTTCTCCCGAAGGTGGTATCCTCTTTTCATCTTAATCAGGATATCTCCTTGCCTTCGTTTTGTCCTCATGCAGTTCATCGGTATGAGAAGGATTTACATTTGTTAGATCTGGTGAGAGCACCCAGAATCTACATTTCCCGCACGGCGCCCTTGCGCCGTTCGGAGGCACTCTTTGTCCTTGTCGCTGGTCAGCGCAAAGGGTCGCAGGCTTCTAAGGCCGCCCTGGCTCGATGGATCAAGGAACCAATTCTTGAAGCCTACCGTTCTGCTGGGCTTCCGGTTCCATGAGGGCTGAAGGCCCATTCAACCAAAGCCGTGGGTGCTTCCTGGGCATTACGACACCAGGCTACGGCTCAACAGGTGTGCCAGGCAGCTACCTGGTCGAGTCTGCACACTTTCACCAAACTTTATCAGGTGCATACCTATGCTTCGGCGGACGCCAGCCTAGGTAGAAGAGTCCTGCAGGCGGCAGTTGCCTCCCCGTAGGGGAGGGCTGTCTTCGCAGCTCTAACATGAGGTATTTCTTTACCCACCCAGGGACAGCTTTTGGACGTCCCAATCGTCTGGGTCTCCCAATGGAGCGACGAAGAAGAAGGGAATTTTGTTACTTACCGTAAATTCCTTTTCTTCTAGCTCCTATTGGGAGACCCAGCACCCGCCCTGTTGTCCTTCGGGATTTTTGGGTTGTTTCGGGTACACATGTTGTTCATGTTGAACGGTTTTTCAGTTCTCCGATGTTACTCGGAGTGAATTTGTTTAAACCAGTTATGGGCTTTCCTCCTTCTTGCTTTTGCACTAAAACTGGTGAGCCAGTGATCCCACTGGGGGTGTATAGCCAGAAGTGGAGGGGCCTTACACTTTTTAGTGTAATTGCTTTGTGTGGCCTCCGGAGGCAGTGCTATACACCCAATCGTCTGGGTCTCCCAATAGGAGCTAGAAGAAAAGGAATTTACGGTAAGTAACAAAATTCCCTTCTTTTTTTGTCATTCTCTATTTTGACATTTATAATAGTTGTGTTATATGATGAATATAACAATAGATCGGTCATATACCCAGAAAAAGAGGTAAAAATAAAACACCTTCAGTCTAAGAAGTCACCATAGGAATTCTAACATCAAGCTAGCAATAATAATATGATTGATTCTGATATGATTTGATTCTAATCAAAAATTTTTTGCTCGGAAAATATTTCATGTTGCTGCATGAAATAAATATGGTTATATACCATTACCATTGTTTAATTAATGATTCCCGAATGAATGGGAGGGTATAATTTGAGTTCATTTTGATAAAATTATTTAAATAATATACTGTATTAAGGACAAAGTTATATTTAGGGTGATGCATGGAGGGGATCTCCGCAGGGTGCTGGATTAGTAATGTAAAATGAGGTCCTGGCGATTGTTCATATCAAAAGGTATCCTAGTTTCAAGGGTGAGGATCCAGTATGTTTCCTTGTTAAGGAGTTTTCTTCTATGGTCCCCAACCCTGATAGGTTTATACACCTTCTCAATGCCTAAGAATCTGAAACTACGGAGATCACCTCCATGCACCGCCTGAAAGTGTCTGGAACCAGCTGATACAGATACAGCCTGTGGATTAGTCATATCTGAGAGATGCCGTCTTATTCTGGTTTTTAATGGACCTGTAGTGCATCCTGTGTATTGAATGTTACAGGTAATACATACAATAAGGTAAACGACATAGTTAGTATTGCAATTGATGAATTCGTTAATATTAAATTCTTTAGAGTTTTTAGTTGATTTAAATGTGCGACGTTTTAGTGCATGATTACAAGCTTTGCACTTTGTAGCTCCACATTTCAAAAATCCCTTTAAATCCAGCCAGCCACCACTATTTTGTTTTTTATTTTCTGTACTAGTAAAAAGGCTGGGGGACAAGAGGTTGCCAAGCGTAGGAGCTTTTCTGGCTAAATAACCTATTCCCTCCTAGGATTAACTCTCCCACCGGTATGTTTATTTTTGTATGGAATGTATGGCAGGAGTTGACTGTTAAAATAGAATTACAGGCTGTGGGTTTTCTGTATGGGGTCACAATCAAATGATTAGTATTTCCCACTGATTATGTTATATCCAAAAAGTGTATTTTTGTATCATGGGTTTCTGTTGTAAATTTTAAATTAAATTCATTTGCATTGATATAACTGGAAAAATCTATAATTTCATCTGGTGAAGCAACCCAAATCAGCAGCATATCATCCAGGTAACGTCCGTACCAGTGGATGTTGCTGCTGAATGGGTTGGTATCACTATACAGAAATTCTTCCTCCCACCTCGCCATGACTATATTAGCCAGCAAGGGGGAGAAACGTGCTCCCATGCTGACGCCTCTGCACTGTAAATAATATTGATTATCAAATGAAAAATAATTATGTTGTAAGAAAAATTGTACTGCCATGAGGATGAAATCTTTAAGTTCAGTTTCATAATTGCTGAATCTGTCTAGATGTTGGAACAATGATCTTAATGCCACATTATGTGGTATTGAAGGATATAGGGAGACAACGTCGCATGAGAGCCATCGGTAATTCTGTTTTCATTGAAAATTATACAGTGCCTTTACTATTTCTTTTGTATCTTTAATGAATCCAGGGATATTGTAAACTAGGGGTTGTAGGAATTGATCCACCCAATCTCCTAGTTTTTCCCCCAAAGACCCAATGCCTGAGACAATGGGTCTGAGGGGGGGTGGAAAAATATTTTTATGAATTTTTGGTAATGAATGGTAGATTGGCACCACTGGAAATGGTACAAATAAGTTGTCTTTCGTTCTCTCATCGATGGCTCCCATGCATACTCCCTCCTCCAATATTTTCAGCAAAAGATTGTTATAATGGTCTGTAGGGTTAAATTGTAGCTCCATATATGTGTCTACATCTTGAAGATCTAATAAATTCAATTTTTTGTAGAGTCCAGAGTCGAGCAGGACAATTGCCTCCCCTTTATCTGCTTGTCTGATAACAAGTTCAGGGTTGTGTATCAGTTCAGACAATGCGATTCTTTCTCCCTGCGACAAATTGTCTCTATGGGGGGAAAGTGTTCTGCTCAACTCTGTAAGATCATGAACAATCAATTCCTGAAAGGTATCCAAAATACTTGGTCTAGATTGTACAGGATAATAAGTTTGATTAGATAATATTATTTTAGACCTAATATCTTTAGAATTAAAGTCCTGGTTATAATCAGATTGAAGTAAATGAAAATCCATAGTGGCTTTTTGTTCAGCAAAAAGTGGAAAATCACCCTCCACGGATGGCATATCAGATGTTAAAATATCCTGTGGGGAATTATCTGTATCTTGATAGAAATGTCGTTTTAAGGTTATATTTCTGGCAAACTTGTTTAAGTCCAGGATTGTATGGAAGACGTCAAAATTAGTATTGGGGAAAAATCCATGCCTTTACTGGGTAAAGAAATTTGATTTTCGGAAAGAATGTAGCTAGATAAGTTCCAGACTGGTACATTTAGTGATTTTGATTGAAGTTTCGGGTTCCTTTGGTGTTTTCTGCCTGCCCGTCTTTGTCGTTATTTGGTGGTCCATTCCTGTTGTAAGTGAAGTTGTAGTTCTTATTTTTATTTTTGTGAGATTTGGATCTTGTAACTACAAAAGGGGCATATAGTCAGGGCCAGAAATATTTGGACAGTGACACAAGTTTTGTTATTTTAGCTGTTTACAAAAACATGTTCAGAAATACAATTATATATATAATATGGGCTGAAAGTGCATACTCCCAGCTGCAATATGAGAGTTTTCACATCCAAATCGGAGAAAGGGTTTAGGAATCATAGCTCTGTAATGCATAGCCTCCTCTTTTTCAAGGGACCAAAAGTAATTGGACAAGGGACTCTAAGGGCTGCAATTAACTCTGAAGGCGTCTCCCTCGTTAACCTGTAATCAATGAACTAGTTAAAAGGTCTGGGGTTGATTACAGGTGTGTGGTTTTGCATTTGGAAGCTGTTGCTGTGACCAGACAACATGCGGTCTAAGGAACTCTCAATTGAGGTGAAGCAGAACATCCTGAGGCTGAAAAAAAAGAAAAAATCCATCAGAGAAATAGCAGACATGCTTGGAGTAGCAAAATCAACAGTCGGGTACATTCTGAGAAAAAAGGAATTGACTGGTGAGCTTGGGAACTCAAAAAGGCCTGGGCGCCCACGGATGACAACAGTGGTGGATGATCGCCGCATACTTTCTTTGGTGAAGAAGAACCCGTTCACAACATCAACTGAAGTCCAGAACACTCTCAGTGAAGTAGGTGTATCTGTCTCTAAGTCAACAGTAAAGAGAAGACTCCATGAAAGTAAATACAAAGGGTTCACATCTAGATGCAAACCATTCATCAATTCCAAAAATAGACAGGCCAGAGTTAAATTTGCTGAAAAACACCTCATGAAGCCAGCTCAGTTCTGGAAAAGTATTCTATGGACAGATGAGACAAAGATCAACCTGTACCAGAATGATGGGAAGAAAAAAGTTTGGAGAAGAAATGGAACGGCACATGATCCAAGGCACACCACATCCTCTGTAAAACATGGTGGAGGCAACGTGATGGCATGGGCATGCATGGCTTTCAATGGCACTGGGTCACTTGTGTTTATTGATGACATAACAGCAGACAAGAGTAGCCGGATGAATTCTGAAGTGTACCGGTATATACTTTCAGCCCAGATTCAGCCAAATGCCACAAAGTTGATCGGACGGCGCTTCATAGTACAGATGGACAATGACCCCAAGCATACAGCCAAAGCTACCCAGGAGTTCATGAGTGCTAAAAAGTGGAACATTCTGCAATGGCCAAGTCAATCACCAGATCTTAACCCAATTGAGCATGCATTTCACTTGCTCAAATCCAGACTTAAGACGGAAAGACCCACAAACAAGCAAGACCTGAAGGCTGCGGCTGTAAAGGCCTGGCAAAGCATTAAGAAGGAGGAAACCCAGCGTTTGGTGATGCCCTTGGGTTCCAGACTTAAGGCAGTGATTGCCTCCAAAGGATTCGCAACAAAATATTGAAAATAAAAATATTTTGTTTGGGTTTGGTTTATTTGTCCAATTACTTTTGACCTCCTAAAATGTGGAGTGTTTGTGAAGAAATGTGTACAATTCCTACAATTTCTATCAGATATTTTT
This sequence comes from Anomaloglossus baeobatrachus, assembly GCF_048569485.1. Taxonomy (NCBI): domain Eukaryota; kingdom Metazoa; phylum Chordata; class Amphibia; order Anura; family Aromobatidae; genus Anomaloglossus; species Anomaloglossus baeobatrachus. The sequence goes on along the minus strand of NC_134361.1, from coordinate 157,837,681 downwards.
GTTCAAACCTTCAAATTAAACGTTACAATCTGCACTTGAATTCTGTTGTAGAAGTTTCATTTCAAATCCAATGTGGTGGCATGCAGAGCCCAACTTGCGAAAATTGTGTCACTGTCCAAATATTTATGGACCTAACTGTAATTTGAAGACGCAGAAGTATCAAGTGTACCCTCTGAAGTTGATGCATATGAGGTGGTTAAATCATTTTCCACATGGTCAAAACTCACCCTATTAAAACTGGAATAGCGTTTTCTTCTTATAATGGAGCGAGGTCTGTTGTTATAATTATAAATTTCGTTTTTAGTATAGTCCTCACTGTCTCGTGCAAATTTTTTCCTCTTAATCTCCATTATGTTAGATTCCAGTTTGTTTAATTTGGCTTGTATTTTTTCATGTGCCAATTTAAATTCATCCGGGGGATTCATTTTGATCAGAGAATCTTTGATATTGGTAATATTAGTTTTAATTTGTACCAATTCTATCTCCTCTTGCTTTAAGGCTTAGTCACACTAAACAACTTACCAGCGATCCCAACAACGATACAACCTGATAGGGATCGCTGGTAAGTTGCTAGGAGGTCGCTGGTGAGATGTCACATTAAGCGACACTCCAGTGATCCCACCAGCAACCTGACCTGGCAGGGATCACTGGAATGGTGCTACACGGGTTGCTGGTGAGCTGTCAAACAGACAGATCTCACCAGCAACCAGTGACCAGCCTCCAGCCAGCAGCGACTCGTGGAAGCATGCTGCGCTTGGTAACTAAGGTAAATATCGTCTAACCAACCCGATATTTACCTTGGTTACCAGCGCACACTGCTTAGCGCTGGCTCCCTGCACACCTAGCCACAATACACATCGGGTTAATTACCCGATGTGTACTCTGCTACGTGAGCAGGCAGCAGGGAGATGGCTTCTGCAGACGCTGGTAACCACGGTAAACATCGGGTAACCAAGAAGCCATTACCTTGGTTACCCGATATTTACCTTCGTTACCAGCGTCCGCCGCTCTCACACTGCCAATGCCGGCTCCCTGTTCCCTGCACTCCTAGCCACAGTACACATCGGGTTATTTACCCGATGTGTAGTCTGGCTATGTGTGCAGGGAGCAGGGAGCCGGCACTGACAGCGTGAGAGCGGCGGACGCTGATAATGAAGGTAAATATCGGGTAACCAAGGTAAGGGCTTCTTGGTTACCCGATGTTTACCGTGGTTACCAGCGTCCTCAGAAGCCGGCTCCCTGCTCACTGCACATTCAGTTTTTGCTCTGTCGCTGTCACACACAGCGATGTGTGCTTCACAGTGGGAGAGCAACAACTAAAAATTGGTCCAGGACATTCAGCAACAACCAGCGACCTCACAGCAGGGGCCAGGTTGTTGCTGGATGTCACACACAGTATCATAGTATCATAGTTTTTAAGGTTGAAGGGAGACTCTAAGTCCATCTAGTTCAACCCGTAGCCTAACATGGTGATCCAGAAGAAGGCATAAAAAACCCAATGTGGCAAACAAGCTCCAATAGGGAAAAAAAATTCCTCCTGACTCCACATACGGCAATCAGACTAGTTCCATGGATCAACACCCTGTCATAAAATCTAATATACATAACTGGTAATATTAAATTTTTCAAGAAAGGCGTCCAGGCTCTCCTTAAATGTTAGTAGTGAATCACTCATTACAACATCATGCGGTAGAGAGTTCCACAGTCTCACTGCTCGTACAGTAAAGAATCCTCATCTGAATTTATGATTAAACCTTCTTTCCTCAAGACGAAGTGGATACCCCCATGTTCCAGTCACAGGCCTAGGTGTAAAAAGATCTTTGGAAAGGTCTCTGTACTGTCCCCTCATATATTTATACATTGTGATTAGATCCCCCCTAAGCTTTCGTTTTTCCAAACTAAATAACCCCAAGTTTAATAACCTGTCTTGGTATTGCAGCCCACCCATTCCTCTAATAATCTTGGTCGCTCTTCTCCACACCCTCTCCAGTTCAGCTATGTCCTTCTTATATATCGGTGACCAGAATTGTACACAGTATTCTAAGTGCGGTCGCACTAGTGACTTGTACAGAGGTAGAACTATATTTTTTTCATGAACACTTATACCTCTTTTAATGCATCCCATTATTTTATTAGCCCTGGCAGCAGTTGCCTGACACTGTCCACTAAAGTTAAGTTTACCATCCACCCATACACCCAAGTCTTTTTCTGTGTCTGTTTTACCCAGTGTTCTACAATTAAGTACATAATTATAAATTTTATTTCCTCTACCCAAGTGCATGACCTTACATTTATCTAGATTAAATTTCAATTGCCACTTCTCAGCCCAATCCTCCAATTTACATAAATCTCCCTGTAATATAAAATTATCCTTTTCTGTATTGATTACCCTGCAGAGTTTAGTATCATCTGCAAATATTGAAATTCTACTCCTCATGCCCCCAACAAGGTCATTAATAAATATGTTGAAAAGAAGCGGGCCCAATACTGACCCCTGTGGTACTCCACTATGAACTGAGACCCAGTCCGAGTACGTACCATTAATAACCACCCTTTGTTTCCCATCACTGAGCCAGTGTTTAACCCAGTTACACATATTTTCCCCTATCCCCATTATTCTCATTTTATGTGCCAACCTTTTGTGTGACACCGTATCAAAAGCTTTTGAAAAGTCCATATACACAACATCCACTGCATTTCCCTGGTCCAGGCTTGAACTTACATCTTCATAGAAGCTGATCAAATTAGTTTGACAGGATCGATCCCTCATAAACCCATGTTGATACTCTGTCATAAGGTTATTTTTCTTGAGATACTCCAGTATAGCATCTCTCAAGAAACCCTCAAGGATTTTACCAACCGTAGAGGTTAAACTTACCGGCCTATAATTTCCCGGCTCAGTTTTTGTCCCCTTTTTGAATATTGGCACCACATTTGCTATGCGCCAGTCCTGCGGTACCGACCCTGTTATTAAGGAATCTGTGAAGATTAAAAATAATGGTCTATCTATCACAGAACTCAATTCCTGTAGTACTCTGGGGTGTATGCCATCCGGGCCCGGAGATTTGTCAACCTTAGTGATTTCGAGGCGGCGGCGTACTTCCTGCTGAGTTAAGCCGGTAATACTCAATGGTGAATTTATGGTATCACTGGTCATGTCATCTGCCATGGCATTTTCTTGTATAAAAACCGTAGAAAAAAAGTCATTCAGCAGGTGGGCTTTACCCTCAAACCCCTCCCCACCATTTCACCAAGACTATTTTTAAGGGGGCCAACACTATCGCTTTTCAGTTTTTTACTGTTTATGTAGTTAAAGAATATTTTAGGATTAATTTTACTTTCTCTCGCAATGAGTCTCTCTGTCTCAAACTTAGCTAACTTAATTTGCTTTTTACATATTTTATTTAATTTTCTATAATTATATAATGCCTCATCACTCACTACCCTCTTTAATTATTTTAAGGCGTTCTGATTTTCTTTTATTGCTTCCCTTACAGCACTATTTAGCCATAGATGTTTCCTCCTGTTTCTAGCATGTTTGTTCCCATAGGGTATATTTTCTGCACAAGCCCTATTCAGGATGCTCATAAAAGTCTCCCATTTGCTTTGTGTACTTTTATTACTTAGTACATCTTATACATGTTAGTTATAGTACATTATAGTACATCTTATACATTTAATACTTGGTGACATCACTAGCAACATCGCTGCTACGTCACAAAAGTCGTGCCTCAGCAGTGTGACGTGGCCTTTACTATTAATTGCATCAACTTTAACGAACAGTCAGTCAATATATCATTCCAGGTTGTTATAAATTCATCATTATATTTAGATGTAGGAAATTTTTTGATGCGGAGGTCCCTGGGAATCATCTTTTTCTCTATATAGCTGTTGAGAGATGTAGCGTCCCACCAAATTTTTAGTTCTTTTATCATGTTACGTTCCATGTCTATCAAATATTCCTGGAAAGTTTCTTTTCCCATTGGGGGTATTTGTGCAAAACCGTTAAAGATTTGTGCTACTTTATTTAATCTGGATGAATAATCTTCCGTATTGAACATGTGGTTAGGATCAGAAACCGACATGTTGGGGTAAGAAAAATATCCAAAGAATATATATATAGTAATATGGATGGTTATCCGCTCGGGAGCACGAAGCCTGAATTGACCAAGAAAAAAGTTCAGCTCACCGATTTGCTGTTCACCGCTGTCTGTGTGGCGCCAGCGCACGGAAGGTCTGGCTGCCAAATTCACAATAGAAGAAAAGAAATCCAGCGCAGTCCTCGAAGTGTAAATTTAAAACAATCCCCATTTATTTCATATAATTCCAATAAAATTGTAGTGTACAGAGCGGTCAGCAAGAAAAAGAAATGCTTACAGGGACCTCATCGAACTACGCGTTTCGACACATAGTCTTAGTCATGTTCAAATGAGGGAAGAGTGTCGGTTTCCTAAATGGTGTAGCACACACCCACTCTAATTGTATGCACATGTAGGATTTTCCACTGATTCCCAGTGAGTAGTAAGATAGTAAATGATCGCAAATGCGATTTTTTAGAAAGGTTGAGAGAATGAAGGAGGAATAAAGAAGCGTGATGTGAGGAAGGGATATTTTTACCTCTTTTTCTGGGTACATGTCCGATCTATTGTTATATTCATCATATAACACAACTATTATAAATGTCAAAATAGAGAATGACAAAAAACAAAAAAATAAAAATATCTGAGAACAGATAGTTAATTTCATTATATAGTAGACATGATTCAACTTAATATAACAATATAAAAGATATAAATTAATGTAAAATTAAGGATATTTTATTTTATATACATTGAAGCGTAATACATAATAATGATTGATCGAAAACATTGGCTATCTAGAGAAATATTAATGTCCGCCCTGTTATTTATATTCTTCTGTGGTGTTGAATATTAACTATAAGGCTGTGTGCACACGTTGCGTTTTTTACCGCGGAAACACTGCGTTTAGAACCGCAGCGTTTCAGTGGCAAATTGCATGCGTTCAGCTTTCCCAGCAAAGTGTATGAGAAAGCCGAAAAATCAGTGCACACGCTGCGTTTCTATACGCAGCGTTTTGGATGCCAAAAATCGGTGTGGAAAGAAAAGCAGCATGTCACTTTTTTTGTGTGTTGTAGCTGCATTCTCTCCCCCATTGAAATCAATGATGCGGGTCAAAACGCAGCTACAACGCAGTGAGCTGCTTTTTTTGTTGCGGTCCGCGGGCTTTGTCGGCATACAGAACGCAGGCATTTACCTGGAAGTGAGGTCAAGAGGTTTACTGTTGACCTCACTTCCTGGCAAAGTCCTGGAAAGCCCCCGGTGTCGCCAAAGTGCCCGCCCCGACCCCCGACCCCCCTCCCGAAAATCCAACATGGCCGCGCGCACAGCAGCACACCGGCCGCCCTACTCCTCTGTTTCTGTCACATGTGCAATAACACATGCGACAGAAAGCTGCTCCCCAGGCCCTGCCAGGTCACCCACTATTCCCCCCGGTGTCCCCCGGTAACCCCCGTACCTGTCACAGCGCTGATCCCCCGCGGCCCCCTCCTCCTTCACAGTGCTCGCCGGTCACATGTGCCGAGCAGCTGACAGCTTCCTGTGTTCAGTGTGAGCTGCGTTGCCTGCTGCTGCTCGGCACTGTGCAGCTGTGACCCGGGGAGAGTGGGTGCAGATTCTTTGCACCCACGCTCCTCAAATGGAGGGTCTGCACTACTAGAAAATGGGGGACACGTTCCCTCAGTGTGCCCCCCATATTCTAGAAGGTCCAGAGGCGACGTGAATGGATACTGCGGACCAAATTTTTTTTCTTTTCAATAAATTGGTGAAAGAGAATATGTTTTTGGGGAGTGTTTTTTCAAATACATTTTTTTTTGGTTGTCAATTTGTTTTGCTATTACTGTCAATTAGTTATGTCTGGTATCAAATAGATGCCGTGACATCACTAATTGCTGGGCTTGATGCCAGGTGACATTACACATCTGGTATCAACCCCATATATTACCCCGTTTGCCACCGCACCAGGGCGCGGGATGAGTTGGGGCGAAGCGCCAGGATTGGCGCATCTAATGGATGCGCCACTTCTGGGGCAGCTGTGGCCTGCTATTTTTAGACTGGGAAGAGTCCAATAACCATGGCTCTTCCCATCCTGAGAATACCAGACCCCAGCTGTCAGCTTCACCTTGGCTGGTGATCTAATTTGGGGGGGACCCCACGTTTTTTTTTTTTAATTATTTATAAATAAAAAAAAAAAACAGCTTGGGGAGCCCTCCAAATTGATCACCAGACAAGATGAAGCTGTCAGCTGTGGTCAGCTGTGGACAGCTACAGCTGTCTGCTTTACCCTGACTGGCTATCAAAAATAGGGGGGACCCCACGTCATTTATTTTAATTTATTTTTTTTTGGCTAAATACAAGGCTAGGCAGCCTTTAGTGCCACATGAAAGGCACTAAAGGGCGCCAGCTTAGAATATGCAGGGGGGGTGGGACATTATATATATGTTTGACATCTATTGACACATTTTAGGCTGAGTGCCCACAATCAGGGTTTGCAGCGTTATGGGCGCAGAGTGTTTTCCCTGCGTCCATAACGCTGCATTGTGCAGTAGAAGCACAGTGGAAGGAATTTTAGAAATCCCGTGCCCACTGGGCTTCTCTTCTCCGCAGGATAAACCGACCTGTGGTGCAGCTTCCCGAGCCTCAGCATGTAAATATATGCTGCGGAGACAAGAGTGTTCTCTGCAGGTAGCATACAGCTCCACAGCAGCCTGAACCCAAATCGTGGTCATGGGCAGCTGCGTTCTCCCGTGGACAACACTCACATCTCTGCAGGAAGGCTGACACTGTGTACTGGATGTACTGTGGCAGGCTATGTGCGCACGTTGCGCAAATACATGCAGTTACGCTGCGCTTTGTAGCGCAGCGTAACTGCATGCGTCCTGCGTCCCCTGCACAGTCTATGGAGATTGTGCAGGGGCCGTGCGCACGTGGCGCTTTAGAGCGCAGTGCTTCGGCTACTGCCGAAGCGCTGCGTAAAAAGAAGTGACATGTCACTTCTTCCGTGCGCTTTGCCGGCAGCTCCTGCTCTGTCTATGGGAGGAGCTGCAGGCAGAGCGCATGGAATCGGGTTCACTACGGACATTTCTGCAGCGATTTAAAGCGCACATATGCTCTTCAGATCGCTGCAGAAATTTCTGCAGTGAACTGTACGCAACATGCGCACATAGCCGCACTGTCACTGGATCATGTGGTCAAAAACGCACCTGAAGAAAACGCATGGAAAATGCATGGAAAACGTGTGCACATAGCCTTAATATCTTATAAAGAAAATGAAAGATAGTTTGCTACCTTCCGTTAATAATAACTGTTTGTATATAATTACATGTGAATATGGATCAAAACTACGGATACACTTATTACAAATTTAGCATGGATTCACAAAATTGATGTATATCTTTACTAACAATATGGATATGATAATATCTTTTATTCATGAATATAGCATGTTACATCTATTATATAGGATTATTTGATATGAATTCAGTGTATCCGTGGATCTTATTAACATACATGATCACAATCATGTATTTTTTTTTTTTATATCATGTCACCCATTTTAATTCACACTCATTTCCATTTCCACACTTTTTCTCTTTTCCCCTTCCTCACATCACGCTTCTTTATTCCTCCTTCATTCTCTCGAACCTTTCTAAAAAAAATCGCATTCGCGATTATTTACTATCTTACTACTCACTGGGAATCAGTGGAAAATCCTACATGTGCATACAATTAGAGTGGGTGTGTGCTACACCATTTAGGAAACCGACACTCTTCCCTCATTTGATCATGACTAAGACTATGTGTCGAAACGCGTAGTTCGATGGGGTCCCTGTAAGCATTTATTTTTCTTGCTGACCGCTCTGTACACTACAATTTTATTGGAATTATATGAAATAAACGTGGATTGTTTTATATTTACACTTCGAGGACTGCGCTGGACTTCTTTTCTTCTACTGTGAATTTGGCAGCCAAACCTTCCGTGCGCTGACGCCACACAGACAGCGGTGAACAGCATATCGGTGAGCTGAAATTTTTTCTTTTTCTTGGGCTATTCAGGCTTCATGCTCCCGAGCGGATAACCATCCATATTACTATATATATATTCTTTGGATATTTTTCTTACCCCAACATGTCGGTTTCTGATCCTAACCACATGTTCAATACGGAAGATTATTCATCCAGATTAAATAAAGTAGCACAAATCTTTAACGGTTTTGCACAAATACCCCCAATGGAAAAAGACACTTTCCAGGAATATTTGATAGACATGGAACGTAACATGATAAAAGAACTAAAAATTTGGTGGGACGCTACATCTCTCAAAAGCTATATAGAGAAAAAGATGATTCCCAGGGGCCTCCGCATCAAAAAATTTCCCACATCTAAATATAATGATGAATTTACAACAACCTGGAATGATATATTGTAAAAACGGGGATGAAAGAAGACGGGTTTTCCAGCCGCGCTATGAACCACACCGTTGAAGATTCCTTAAGATATTTTTATTGAGTCAATTCCAACGCGTTTCAAAGGCATAACTGCCTTCTTCCTCAGGGAATAAATAATTTTATTCCCTGAGGAAGAAGGCAGTTATGCCTTTGAAACGCGTTGGAATTGACTCAATAAAAATATCTTAAGGAATCTTCAACGGTGTGGTTCATAGCGCGGCTGGAAAACCCGTCTTCTTTCATCCCCGTTTTTACAGCAACCACTTCTGACGGGGTCGCAGCTGGAACCAGCTCAGCACTCCCATACGCTGTCATAGGGGTTGTGACTATCACAACCAGACCAGGTGAGTGCATCTCTTCTTTTTCTTATACCCTAAATATCGGGTAAGACCCTATTGCGCCCTTGTTTCCCCCACCACAGATCGTGGAATGATATATTGACTGACTGTTCGTTAAAGTTGATGCAATTAATAGTAAAGCAAGAGGAGATAGAATTGGTACAAATTAAAACTAATATTACCAATATCAAAGATTCTCTGATAAAAATGAATCACCCGGATGAATTTAAATTGGCACATGAAAAAATACAAGCCAAATTAAACAAACTGGAATCTAACATAATGGAGATTAAGAGGAAAAAATTTGCACGAGACAGTGAGGACTATTCTAAAAACGAAATTAATAATTATAACAACAGACCTCGCTCCATTATAAGAAGAAAACGCTATTCCAGTTTTAATAGGGTGAGTTTTGACCATGTGGAAAATGATTTAACCACCTCATATGCATCAACTTCAGAGGGTACACTTGATACTTCTGCGTCTTCAAATGATGCCTTTTTGTAGTTAAAAGATCCAAATCTCACAAAAATAAAAATAAGAACTACAACTTCACTTACAACAGAAATAGACCACCAAAAAACGACAAAGACGGGCAGGCAGAAAACACCAAAGGAACCCGAAACTTCAATTAAAATCACTAAATGTACCAGTCTGGAACTTATCTAGCTACATTCTTTCCGAAAATCAAATTTCTTTACTCAGTAAAGGCATGGGTTTCTCCCCCAATAATTTTGACGTCTTCCATACTATCCTGGCCAGAAATATAACCTTAAAATGACATTTCTATCAAGATACAGATAATTCCTCACAGGATATTTTAACATCTGATATCCCATCTGTGGACGGTGATTTTCCACTTTTTGCTGAACAAAAAGCCACTATGGATCTTCGTTTACTGCAATCTGATTATAACCAGGACTTTAATTCTAAAGATATTAGGTCTAAAATAATATTATCTAATCAAACTTATTATCTTGTACAATCTAGACCAAGTATTTTGGATACCTTTCAGGAATTGATTGTTCATGATCTTACAGAGTAGAGCAGAACACTTTCCCCCCATAGAGACAATTTGTCGCAGGGAGAAAGAATCGCATTGTCTGAACTGATACACAACCCTGAACTTGTCATCAGACATGCATATAAAGGGGGGGCAATTGTCCTGCTCGACTCTGGACTCTACAAAAAATTGAATTTATTAGATCTTCAAGATGTAGACACATATATGGAGCTACAATTTAACCCTACAGACCATTATAACAATCTTTTGCTGAAAATATTGGAGGAGGGAGTATGCATGGGAGCCATCGATGAGAGAACGAAAGACAACTTATTTGTACCATTTCCAGTGGTGCCAATCTACCATTCATTACCAAAAATTCATAAAAATATTTCCCCCCCTCCCCTCAGACCCATTGTCTCAGGCATTGGGTCTTTGGGGGAAAAACTAGGAGATTGGGTGGATCAATTCCTACAACCCCTAGTTTACAATATCCCTGGATTCATTAAAGATACAAAAGAAATAGTAAAGGCACTGTATAATTTTCAATGGAAACAAAATTACTGATGGCTCTCATGCGACGTTGTCTCCCTATATCCTTGAATACCACATAATGTGGCATTAGGATCATTGTCTCAACATCTATGGGGGATGATCAAAAGAAATCGGGTTAAATGCTGCGCTAAAAACCACAATCCAAAGATATATCGTGAATTCCTAAACCTGGTTATGCTATTCCTTTCTGACTTTTGTCCTGATGAAGAAGGCGGAGATGCCTTTGAAACGCGTTTGACCTGTGAAAATAAAGAAAAGGAATTCACGATATATCTTTGGATTGTGGTTTTAGCGCAGCATTTAACCCGATTTCTTTTGATCATCCCCCATCCTGTTGCAATATCGGGGCTGCAGCTGACCACTTTTGTATTCATTTATTCCATGCTGACAAGGAGTTGTGCCTGTCACAACTGAAGCAGGTGAGTACCTGTCCTATTCCCTGCACCTATATCTATCGGTTAAAACCCTATGTGCGCTTTCTTTCCGCAGTTTTTGCTGTCCCAACATCTAGACAGATTCAGCAATTATGAAACTGAACTTAAAGATTTCATCCTCATGGCAGTACAGTTTCTCTTAGAACATAATTATTTTTCATTTGATAATCAATATTATTTACAGTGCAGAGGCGTCAGCATGGGAGCACGTTTCTCCCCCTCGCTGGCTAATATAGTCATGGCGAGGTGGGAGGAAGAATTTCTGTATAGTGATACCAACCCATTCAGCAGCAACATCCACTGGTACGGACGTTACCTGGATGATATGCTACTGATTTGGGTTGGTTCACCAGATGAAATTATAGATTTTTCCAGTTATATCAATGCAAATGAATTTAATTTAAAATTTACAACAGAAACCCATGATACAAAAATACACTTTTTGGATATAACATTATCAGTGGGAAATACTAATCATTTGATTGTGACCCCATACAGAAAACCCACAGCCTGTAATTCTATTTTAACAGCCAACTCCTTCCATACATTCCATACAAAAATAAACATACCGGTGGGAGAGTTGATCCTCATTATGAGAAATTGTACTGACCATGAGGATTACCTGGTTGAAGAATCTAAAGTTTGCGATAGACTAAGCAATAGAGGATACCACAATTGGATATTAAACAGGGCTAAAAACATAGTGGAAAAAATGGCCAGAAATAAACTACTTTTTAAGAATAAAAATAACAAAAACAATAGATATCATAACAACATCAGTTTTGTAACAAATTATAGCAATCAGTTTCCTCAAAGTATCAATATTATAAGAAAAATATCTCCCTATCTTAAATGAAGATTTGAAATTAACCTCATAACGACGACCGTACGACTTAAAGCGGCGGCAAAACATGGTACTTATTCTGTTCCGCCGCTTTAAAGCGGCGGCCCGAAAGAACCCTGTAGCGCCCCCCAGCGACCGAAAATCTCGGGGGTTTTAGCTACCGGGGGTAGCTGAGACTCCCCAGATTATGAATCGGGATTTTTTTTTGGACCCCAATAATGTGAACACATGAAAAAAAAAGAAATGACCGGTAAAACTGATTTCTTTTTCATCTGACGTGATCAAACATGTCAGATGAGAAAGAAATATAAACCCCTAGTGCCCCCAAAGCCCCCGGTACCGGAGAGTCCCCCCCCCCCACCCCTACCCCCCCTCCGGAACAGTCAAAATGGCGCCGAAGCGCACAGAAAACTGCCGCCGCCACCGGCCCTGCATTCATTTCCCTCCGATCTGAAATGATCAAACATTTCAGATCGGAGGGAAATGTCCTCCCCCTGACCCCTCCTCCGGTCCACCGGAGCCCTCTGGTCCACCGGAGCCCCTCCGGTTCTCTAGAGTGCTCCCTCTTCCCCCCCCTCCGGAGCATGCAAGATGGCGGCGCGCAGCCGCATTCATCCTGCTCTTTCTGCCGCACGTGACACGTCACATGCGACAGAAAAGTCGTCCCCAGGTCCCGCCGTCAGCCCCCCGTCAGCCCCCGGTCAGCCCCCGGACAGCCCCGTTACCTGGCTTCTGCTCCGTCCCCGCGATCACTCCGCCTCCTAGAAAGCTGGCGGCGCATGCGCAGACAGCGGCTGTCAGCTGGATCCTTGCAAGCAGGGACGCTGACCTCGCTGCTGCACTGTGGACCGGGGGAGAGTGAGTGCAGTAATCTGCAGCCACACTCCTCACATGGAGAGCCTGATGTTCTAGAAAATGGGGGGTACGTTCTGTGAGCGTGCCCCTCATATTCTGGAATGAGGTTACTGCAGGTCACTCTGTCCTAGGTTGGACCGGGGCAGTGTGAGTGCAGTATTCTCAGATTACTGCACCCACACTGCTCATGGAGAGCTTGCTCTTCCAGAAAATGGGGGATACGTTCCCTGAACGTGCCCCCCATATGCTAGAAGGTCCAGAGTCGCCGAGGGACCTCCAAAATGGATTACAGCGGCCGAAATTTATTTATTTTCAATAAATTGGTGAAAAAGGAATGTTTCGGGGAGTCTTTTTTTCAAATAAATTTTTTTTGTGTGTTTATTTTTTTCTATTACTGACTGGGTTAGTGATGTCGGGTATCTGTTTAGATGCCGTGACATCACTAACCCCAGGGCTTGATGCCAGGTGACATTACAGCTGGTATCAACCCCGTATATTACCCCGTTTGCCACCACACCAGGACGCGGGATGAGCTGGGGCGAAGCGCCAGGATTGGCGCATCTAATGGATGTGCCACTTCTGGGGCGGCTGCGGCCTGCTATTTTTAGGCTGGGAAGAGTCCAATAACCATGGCTCTTCCCACCCTGAGAATACCAGACCCCAGCTGTCCGCTTCACCTTGGCTGGTGATCTAATTTGGGGGGGACCCCACGTTTGTTTGTTTTTTGTTTGTTTTTTTAAAAAATGCCTGGGGAGTCCTCCAAATTGATCACCAGCCAAGGTGAAGCTGTCAGCTGTGGTTTGCAGGCTACAGCTGTCTGCTTTACCCTAGCTGGCTATCAAAAATAGGGGGGACCCCACGTTGTTTATTTTAATTATTAATTTTTTGGGGGGCTAAATACAAGGCTAGGCACCCTTTAGTGCCACATGAAAGGCACTAAAGGGCGCCAGCTTAGAATATGCAGGGGGTGGGACGTTATATATGTTTGACATCTATCCATTCATCCATTGTAGCATTTTAGGCTATGTGCCCACGATCAGGGTTTGCAGCGTTTTGGGCGCAGGGTGTTTTCCCTGCGTCCATAACGCTGCGTTGTGCAGTAGAAGCACAGTGGAAGGATTTTTAGAAATCCCATGCCCACTGTGCTTCTTTTCTCCGCAGCATAAACTGACCTGTGGTGCAGCTTTCCGAGCCTCAGCATGTCAATTTATGCTGCGGAGACAAGAGTGTTCTCTGCAGGTAGCATAGAGCTCCACAGCAGCCTTAAACCCAAATCGTGGGCATGGGCAGCTGCGTTCTCCCGTGGACAACACTTACATCTCTGCAGGAGGCTGACACTGTGTACTAGACGCCGTGTCGCTGGATCATGGCCATATAGCCTAAAAGTGAGAAATTTGTTGCTACAGCAACATTTTTGTGAAGTACCTGTGGATTCAAAATGCTTACTATACTCCTGAATAAAATCCAGTTTCCAAAATGGGTTCACTTGTGAGGGGTTTCTGCTGTATAGGTACCCAAGGGGCCCTGCAAATGTGACATGGTGCCCGCAATTTATTTCAACTTTTCCAGAATTCAAATGGTGCTCCTTCCATTCCAAGCCCTCCCATTTATCCAAACAGAGGTTTTTGGCCACATATGGGGTATCCCTGCGCTCATAAGACATTGGATAACAACCTGTGGGGTCCACGGTTTGTTGTTGCCTCTTGAAAAAGTAAGAAATATGATGCTAAAGCAACATTTTTGTGAAAAAAAATGAAAATCTTCAATATGGCAACCTAAGCTTATCAAATTCTGCGAAGTACTCTTGGATTCAAACTGCTCAATATACACCTAGATAAAAGCCTTGAGGTGTCTTGTTTCCGGAATGGGGTCACTTGTGGGAAACCTCCACTGTTTAGGCACCTTAGGGGCTTTCCAAATGCAACATAGCGTCCGCTAATGATTCCAGCCAATTGTGCAGTCAAATGGCGCTCCTTCCCTTCCGAGCCCTGCTGTGCACCCAAACAGTTGATTTTCATCACACATAAGGTATCAGCATACTCAGGAGAAATTGCACAATAAATTTTATGCTGAATTTTTTTTTCTTTTACACTTGTAAAAACAAAAGCTACCTGGTTGAAGTAACAATTTTGTGATAAAAATGTATTTTTTTATTTTCACAGCTCAACATTATAAACTTCTGTGAAGCACCTGAGGGTTCATGGTACTCACCAAACATCTAGATAAATTCCTTCAGGGGTCTATTTTCCAAAATGGTGCCACATGTTGGGGAGCTTCACTGTATATGCACCTCAGAGTCTCTCCTAATGCAACATGGCGTCCGCTATTGATTCCAGACAATTTTGCAGTCAAATGGCGCTCCTTCCCTTCTGAGCCCTGTCATGCGCCCAAACAGTTGATTTCCACCACATATAAGGTATCGCCAAACTCAGGAGAAATTGCACAATAAATTTCATGGTGATTTTTTTCCTGTTACCCTTGTGAAAAAAAAGCTACCTGGTTGAAATAACAATTTTGTGGTAAAATTTTATTTTTTTATTTTCATGGTTCAATGTTATAAAATTCTGTGAAGCACCTGGGGGTTCAGGGTACTCACCAAACATCTAGATAAATTCCTTGAGGGGCCTAGTTTCCAAAAGGTGTCATTTGTGCGGGGTTTCTGCTGTTTAGGTACCTTAGGGGACCTCCAAATGCGACATGGTGCCCGCAATCTTTTTCAGCCAAATTTCCTTTCCAAAATTCAAATATTGCTCCTTTCGTTCCAAGCCCTCCCATTTGTCCAAACAAAGGTTTCAGACCACATGTGAGGTATCACCACGCTCATAAAAAAGTGGGTAACAAACCTTGAGGTCACATTTTTGGAATTACCTCTTGAAAAAGTGAGAAAATTGATGCTAAAGCAACATTTTTGAGAAAATTATTAAAATTTTCAATATGACAACGTAACGTTAACAAAATCTGTGAAGTACCTGTGGATCCAAAATGCTCACTATACCCCTAGATAGAAGCCTTGAGGGGTCTAGTTTCCAAAATGGTGTCACTTGTGAGGGGTTTCTTCTGTTTAGGTACCTTAGCGGACCGGTAAATGCAACATGGTGCCCGCAATCTATTTCAGCCAAATTTGCTTTCCAAAATTCTAATATTGCTCCTTCTGTTCCGAGCCCTCCCATTTGTCCAAACAGAGGTTTCTGACCACATGTGGGGTATCGGCGCGCTCATAAGAAAGTGGGGAACAAGTTTTGGGGTCCATTTTGTTGTGTTATTTCTTCTAAAAGTGAATAAATTTGGGTTAGAGCAACATTTTTGGGTAAAATTAAATTTTTGCTTTTTTTCACTCCACAATGCATTTGTTCATGTGAAGCACCTGAAGGGTTAATAAACTTCTTGAATGTGGTTTTGAGTACTTTGGGGGGTGCAGTTTTTTGAATGGTGTCACTTTGTGGTATTTTTTGTCATCTAGGCCTATTGAAGTCTCTTCAAATGTGATGTGGTCCCTAAAAAATGGTTTTGTAAATTTTGATGTAAAAATGAGAAATCGCTGATAAACTTTGAACCCCTCTAACTTCCTAACAAACAAAAAATTTTGTTTCCAAAATTGTGCTGATGTAAAGTAGACAAGTGGGAAATGTTATTTATTAACTATTTTGTGTCACAGAAATCTCTGGTTTAACGGTATAAAAATTCAAAAGTTGAAAATTGCTAAATTTTCAAAATTTTTGCCAAAATTCAATTTTTTTCATAAATAAACGCAAAAAATATTGTCCTAAATTTGGTACGAACATGAAGTCCAATATGTGACGAAAAAACAATCTCAAAATCACCGGGATCCATTGAAGCGTTCCAGAGTTATAACCTCATGAAGTGACACTGGTCAGAAGTGCAAAATTTGGTCTGGTCATTAAGGTGAAAATTAGCTCCGTCACTAAGGGGTTAAAGAATATAATCCAAGGAGGAATAGGTTATTTAGCCAGAAAAGCTCCTACACTTGGCAACCTCTTGTCCCCAAGCTTTTTTACTAGTACAGAAAATAAAAAACAAAATAGTGGTGGCTGGCTGGATTTAAAGGGATATTTCAAATGTGGAGCTATAATGTGCAAAGCTTCATAGTATCATAGTATCATAGTTTTTAAGGTTGAAGGGAGACTCTAAGTCCATCTAGTTCAACCTGTAGCCTAACATGTTGATCCAGAGAAAAGCAAAAAAACCCCAATGTGGCGAACAAGTTCCAGTGGGGAAAAAATTTCCTTCCTGACTCCACATCCGGCAATCAGACTAGTTCCCTGGATCAATACCCTGTCATAAAATCTAATATACATAACTGGTAATATTAAATTTTTCAAGAAAGGTGTCCAGGCTCTGCTTAAATGTTAGTAGTGAATCACTCATTACAACATCATGCGGCAGAGAGTTCCATAGTCTCACTGCTCGTACAGTAAAGAATCCTCATCTGTGATTATGATTAAACCTTCTTTCCTCAAGACGTAGCGGATGCCCCCGTGTTCCAGTCGCAGGCCTAGGTGTAAAAAGATCTTTGGAAAGGTCTCTGTACTGTCCCCTCATATATATTTATACATTGTGATTAGATCCCCCCTAAGCCTTCGTTTTTCCAAACTAAATAACCCCAAGTTTAATAACCTGTCTTCGTATTGCAGCCCACCCATTCCTCTAATAATCCTGGTGTCTCTTCTCTGCACCCTCTCCAGTTCAGCTATGTCCTTCTTATATATCGGTGACCAGAATTGTACACAGTATTCTAAGTGCGGTCGCACTAGGGACTTGTACAGAGGTAGAACTATATTTTTTTCATGAACACTTATACCTCTTTTAATACATCCCATTATTTTATTAGCCCTGGCAGCAGTTGCCTGACACTGTCCACTAAAGTGAAGTTTACCATCCACCCATACACCCAAGTCTTTTTCTGTGTCTGTTTTACCCAGTGTTCTACAATTAAGTACATAATCATAAATGTTATTTCCTCTACCCAAGTGCATGACCTTACATTTATCTACATTAAACTTCAATTGCCACTTCTCAGCCCAATCCTCCAATTTACATAAATCTCCCTGTAATATAAAATTATCCTCCTCTGTATTGATTACCCTGCAGAGTTTAGTATCATCTGCAAATATTGAAATTCTACTCCGCATGCCCCCAACAAGGTCATTTATAAATATGTTGAAAAGAAGCGGGCCCAATACTGACCCCTGTGGTACCCCACTATGAACTGAGACCCAGTCCGAGTACGTACCATTATTAACCACCCTTTGTTTCCTATCACTGAGCCAGTTTTTAACCCAGTTACACATATTTTCAGAATAAGGAGCCAGCACAAATTCTAAACTGTACTTATTAATAAATGGAGATTTTTGGCAAAATATTGCAATACTTTGAGCTACCCCGCCACTCCACGGCAAATCTCAAGGGGCAGTCCTACACTAATATTTTATTTATCTAAAGGGTGCCATGCGGCCTCACACATTAAAAGCAGGACTATTTAAAACAGCACCTACCTGATGCTTTGCAATCCCGTACCTGTGACTGACATCACAGCTGTGGGCGGGACAGGCCCAGGCAAGTGCTGCTTGAATTAAATAGCCTGTGGACAGGGCTGATGGCTGTGTGTGAACAGTCACCACTTGCCAAAAATCAGACAGCTAGAATAACCAAAAAAGGGTGCACGGCTTGGTGGAGGCTAACCACCGACCAATGAAAAAATCAGAATAAGGAGCCAGCACAAATTCTAAACTGTACTTATTAATAAATGGAGATTTTTGGCAAAATATTGCAATACTTTGAGCTACCCCGCCACTCCACGGCAAATCTCAAGGGGCAGTCCTACACTAATATTTTATTTATCTAAAGGGTGCCATGCGGCCTCACACATTAAAAGCAGGACTATTTAAAACAGCACCTACCTGATGCTTTGCAATCCCGTACCTGTGACTGACCTCACAGCTGTGGGCGGGACAGGCCCAGGCAAGTGCTGCTTGAATTAAATAGCCTGTGGACAGGGCTGATGGCTGTGTGTGAACAGTCACCACTTGCCAAAAATCAGACAGCTAGAATAACCAAAAAAGGGTGCACGGCTTGGTGGAGGCTAACCACCGGCCAATGAAAAAATCAGAATAAGGAGCCAGCACAAATTCTAAACTGTACTTATTAATAAATGGAGATTTTTGGCAAAATATTGCAATACTTTGAGCTACCCCGCCACTCCACGGCAAATCTCAAGGGGCAGTCCTACACTAATATTTTATTTATCTAAAGGGTGCCATGCGGCCTCACACATTAAAAGCAGGACTATTTAAAACAGCACCTACAGTTCACACACAGCCATCAGCCCTGTCCACAGGCTATTTAATTCAAGCAGCACTTGCCTGGGCCTGTCCCGCCCACAGCTGTGATGTCAGTCACAGGTACGGGATTGCAAAGCATCAGGTAGGTGCTGTTTTAAATAGTCCTGCTTTTAATGTGTGAGGCCGCATTGGCACCCTTTAGATAAATAAAATATTAGTGTAGGACTGCCCCTTGAGATTTGCCGTGGAGTGGCGGGGTAGCTCAAAGTATTGCAATATTTTGCCAAAAATCTCCATTTATTAATAAGTACAGTTTAGAATTTGTGCTGGCTCCTTATTCTGATTTTGACACATATTTTCCCCTATCCCCATTATTCTCATTTTATGTACCAACCTTTTGTGTGGCACCGTATCAAAAGCTTTTGAAAAGTCCATGTACACAACATCCACTGCATTTCCCTGGTCCAGGCTTGAACTTACATCTTCATAGAAGCTGATCAAATTAGTTTGACAGGATCGATCCCTCATAAACCCATGTTGATACTCTGTCATAAGGTTATTTTTCTTGAGATACTCCAGTATAGCATCTCTCAAGAAACCCTCAAGGATTTTACCAACCGTAGAGGTCAAACTTACCGGCCTATAATTTCCCGGCTCAGTTTTTGTCCCCTTTTTGAATATTGGCACCACATTTGCTATGCGCCAGTCCTGCGTTACCGACCCTGTTATTAAGGAATCTGAGAAGATTAAAAATAATGGTCTATCTATCACAGAACTCAATTCCTGTAGTACTCTGGGGTGTATGCCATCCGGGCCCGGAGATTTGTCAACCTTAGTGATTTCGAGGCGGCGGCGTACTTCCTGCTGGGTTAAGCAGGTAATATTCAAGGGTGAATTTATGGTATCACTGGTCATGTCATCTGCCATGGCATTTTCTTGTATAAAAACCGTAGAAAAAAAGTCATTCAGCAGGTTGGCTTTACCCTCATCCCCTTCCACCATTTCACCAAGACTATTTTTAAGGGGGCCAACAGTATCGCTTTTCAGTTTTTTACTGTTTATGTAGTTAAAGAATATTTTAGGATTATTTTTACTTTCTCTCGCAATGAGTCTCTCTGTCTCAAACTTAGCTAACTTAATTTGTTTTTTACATATTTTATTTAATTTTCTATAATTATATAATGCCTCATCACTACCTACCCTCTTTAATTCTTTTAAGGCTTTCTATTTTTCTTTTATTGCTTCCCTTACAGCTCTATTTAGCCATAGGGGTTTCCTCCTATTTCTAGCATGTTTGTTCCCATAGGGTATATTTTCTGCACAAGCCCTATTCAGGATGCTCATAAAAGTCTCCCATTTGCTTTGTGTACTTTTATTACTTAGTACATCATCCCAGTTTATTGCACTAAGATCATCTCTCAACCGTTTAAAATTTGCTTTCCTGAAGTTTAGTGTCCTTGTAGCCCCTCTACTAGACATCTTACTAAAGAATACATGAAAACTTATTATTTTGTGATCACTATTCCCCAAGTAACCCCCAACTTGTATATTTGATATGCGGTCTGGCCTATTGGTTAGTACAAGGTCTAGTAGTGCTCCCCCTCTTGTGGGGTCCTGTACCATTTGTGAAAGGTAATTATCTTTCATTGTTATCAAAAATCTATTTCCTTTGCTGGAACTGCAAGTTTCTGTTCCCCAATTTATATCAGGATAGTTAAAGTCCCCATTAATAATTACCTCTCCGAGACTCGCTGCTTTATCAATTTGCTTTATGAGGAGATTCTCTACCTCTTCCATAATATTCGGCATCTTATAACATACCCCTATCAGTATTTTATTATTCATTCTCCCCCGCCTTATTTCCACCCATAGGGACTCTACATTCTCAGTACCCTCACATATGTTGTCACGCAGGATGGGTTTTAAGGATGATTTTACATATAGACACACACCTCCCCCTCGCTTATTTGTACGGTCATTCCTGAATAGGCTATAACCCTGTAAATTAACAGCCCAGTCATAGCTCTCATCCAGCCATGTCTCTGATATCCCCACTATATCATAATTTTCTTCCAACAATATTAATTCTAATTCCTCTGCCTTGTTTGTGAGGCTTCGGGCATTAGTGTACATGCTTGTTACGTATGACTCTGTACCTGTATTCCTGCTTACTGTATTAACTGTCCTAACCCTTCTCCCCGTACCACCCCCAATTTCATTACTTGTGCCCTGGTCACTATCTGCACTACATTCCCCTTCTATAAAGTGAATACCCTCGCCCCCCATTCCTAGTTTAAACACTCCTCCAACCTTCTAGCCATTTTCTGCCCCAGCAGAGCTGCACCCTCCCCATTAAGATGCAGCCCATCCCTAGCATAGAATCTGTAGCCAACTGAAAAGTCGGCCCAATTCTCCAGGAACCCAAAACCCTCTTTCCTACACCAATTCCTGAGCCACCTGTTAACCTCCCTGATCTCCCTTTGCCTCTCTGGTGTGGCTCGTGGCACAGGTAGTATTTCCGAAAATACCACCTTTGAGGTCCATGCTTTAAGCTTACAACCTAATTCCCTGAAATCATCTTTAAGGACCTTCCACCTACCTCTAACTTTGTCATTTGTGCCAATGTGTACAATGACCGCTGGGTCCTCCCCAGCCCCTCCCAGTAATCTGTCAACCCGATCAGCGATGTGCCGAACTCGAGCGCCAGGAAGACAACACACTGTTCGGCGATCCCTGTCTTTGTGACAGATTGCCCTATCTGTCCCCCTAATAATTGAGTCCCCCACTACCAGTACCTGTCTTGCCTGCCCTGCACTCCTATTCCCCCCCTTACTGGAGCAGACACTCCTCTGGCGTTCAGAGGTCATGCCTTGCTGCAGCAATGCTACCCCTGTAATGACATCCCCCTCATCTGCCAAGTTTGCAAACCTATTGGGGTGTGTCAGTTCAGGACTAGCCTTCCTAGCACTTTTCCCTTTACCCCCCCTTCTAACTGTCACCCAGCTACCTACCTCACCGTCCTGCCGCTCCCTACTACGATCCTCCCCCACATCTGACCCAGCAAGCTGCTGCTCAGTGAGCAGCAAACTCCTTTCCATATTGCTAATGTATCTCAGAGTTGCCAGCTGCTCATTTAGATCCAGTATCTGGGCTTCCAAATGTGCAACTTGCGCACATCTCGAACAACAGTATGCACCCTCGAACGGCTTTTCAAGGACTGCATACATGAGACAAGATGTACACTGGATCGCATTAGCAATAGTGGAGCACATTTTCTAATGGGGATAGCACTAAACAAATGTTAAGTAATTAAACAACTAAATACAAACAATTCTACTCACACTTACTTTTGCTCACACTTTGCTCCCTCACGCTCACAATGAAGAAGACAGGCTAAAATTTGCGCGCCACTAGGCGCGCGGTTTTCAGAAGTCTTCCTTCCGGCTGTAACGGCCAAAACCCGGTTCTCCTTGAGCTCGCGGTGACTCTTCACTTATCCCAGAAGGCACTGGGAATATGCAAATTTTCCTCGCAAGACTCCTTCCCTGGCTTTCAGAAGTCTTCCTTCCGGCTGTAACGGCCAAAACCCGGTTCTCCTTGAGCTCGCGGTGACTCTTCACTTATCCCAGAAGGCACTGGGAATATGCAAATTATCCTCGCAAGACTCCTTCCCTGGCTTTCAGAAGTCTTCCTTCCGGCTGTAACGGCCAAAACCCAGTTCTCCTTGAGCTCATGCTTGTAATCATGCACTAAAAAGTCGCACATTTAAATCAACTAAAAACTCTAAAGAATTTAATATTAACAAATTCATCAATTTCAATACTAACTATGTCATTTACCATATTGTATGTATTACCTGTAACATTCAATACACAGGATGCACTACAGGTCTATTAAAAACCAGAATAAGACGGCATCTCTCAGATGCGACTAATCCACAGGCTGTATCTGTATCAGCTGCTTCCAGACACTTTATGCAAGCCACAAGTGTGCAATTTTACTACCATCTCCCTTTGCACCTGTGATGTCTCCATTTAATGGAGGTCTTGCTGCATCCTGGCGGTGCATTAGTCTTTTTGGCCTGGGCAGTTTACATCTTCTGCCATTAGTCTGTGAGTTTTTGTTTAACTTTTGGAGGTTTTTATTCCTCTTTTTGGTGTTTTGTTATGTATGTACATATGATATATTAGTGTAGGGACCCACAAACATGAGGATCCGTGACGCGGATTGTGGGCTTACCGTACTATGGCCATATTACCTACCAATACCTCATATATTTATATATTCTTTTGCACAGAATATTTTATACAGGATGCAGCCAGGCCTCTTAATGTTAGGCCTTGCATATTATACTCACTGTCCCTGCATGGTACACATATTTAGTACTGGCGTAGCCCGCTTGCATCGATTGTGATGGGCGTGACCAATAGGCTGCATACCAGATACTGTGTGCCTGCATGTGTGAACAGTGACCTATGCAAGCCACAAGTGAGCAATTTTACTACCATCTCCCTTTGCACCTGTGATGTCTCCATTTAATGGAGGTCTTGCTGCATCCTGGCAGTGCATTAGTCTTTTTGGCCTGGGCAGTTTACATCTTCTGCCATTAGTCTGTGAGTTTTTGTTTAACTTTTGGAGGTTTTTATTCCTCTTTTTGGTGTTCTTTTGGTATGAACAATCGCCAGGACCTCATTTTACATTACTAATCCAGCACCCTGCGGAGATCCCCTCCATGCATCACCCTAAATATAACTTTGTCCTTAACATAGTATATTATTTAAATAATTTTATCAAAATGAACTCAAATTATACCCTCCCATTCATTCGGAAATCATTAATTAAACAATGGTAATGGTATATAACCATATTTATTTCATGCAGCAACATGAAATATATTCCGAGCAAAAATTTTTTGATTAGAATCAAATCATATCAGAATCAATCATATTATTGTTGCTAGCTTGATGTTAGAATTGCTATGGTGACTTCTTAGACTGAAGGTGTTTTATTTTTACCTCTTTTTCTGGGTATATGACCGATCTATTGTTATATTCATCATATAACACAACTATTATAAATGTCAAAATAGAGAATGACAAAAAAAATATAAAATATATAAGAACAGATAGTTAATTTCATTATATAGTAGACATGATTCAACTTAATATAACAATATAAAAGATATAAATTAATTTAAAATTAAGGCTATTTTATTTTATATACATTGAAGCGTAATACATAATAATGATTGATCGAAAACATTGGCTATCTAGAGAAATATTAATGTCCGCCCTGTTATTTATATTCTTCTGTGGTATCGAATATTAACTATTAATATCTTATAAAGAAAATGAAAGATAATTTGCTACCTTCCGTTAATAATAACTGTTTGTATATAATTACATGTGAATATGGATCAAAACTACGGATACACTTATTACAAATTTAGCATGGATTCACAAAATTGATGTATATCTTTACTAACAATATGGATATATCTTTTATTCTGATAAGGCCGTAATTTAGGTTGATGCAATCTAATCATGCATCCCTCTTAAACTGTCTGCAGACCAAATTATGAGTCACTCGTGGTAGCATGCATTACCCTCTCTTTCGCTCACACCAGAGACGTGCTCAGATATGAATAGAAAGTAAGACTGATTTATTTCCGGAAGTGTTACAAATATATATAACCTTATTGGCTAGGTGCCAAGAATACGTAACACGTCTCCTATTGGATAAAGTAGAACAGCTTATTCTGTGATATACAATTTACTGTAATGTGCTTGGTTCCTCATTTATATTAAGCAATGTCAGCATTATTCACTTGTCACAAGAATAGCCCAGACTGTCTGTCTGAGTCTTATGCCAAGAGATATGTGGGGTACAGTTCAAACAACATCTTAAATCTTGTTCTTTATGGATATCTCCATGTAACTCCTATATACTCATAATAATGATAATCACATCCCTAACAGTCCCCCCTTTGGAGATAGCCAAAAAGTCTTTCCTTACGTTTCCAGGTCTATTGATCTGTCCTAATGCTGATGGTTACCTCACTCACATACGAGATACCCCATCCCTTGTGGATGAATCTCCCCACCCAACAGACTATGCATAGGAAGCCAGATCCTGACCGTGTTCTCTAGACTGTCCTCATGGCTATGTTCCCCTGGCCCACGTTATTCAGGAAGGGGGAACGTGGCACTAGTCCTTTAATTGGCTAATATTTATCAGGGTTGGGTTCACTCAGAGTCTCATGCTCCTCAGTCCTCAGGCGGTAATGGTGGGACATCAAAGGTGGGATGTAGAGTCGTCTTCCAGTCCACATGCTTAGATATCATCATCCTGGCACAAAGTATCGGGTAGAAGAGGGAAGACAGCCATCTCCTGGTCTCAGGCAGGTCCGACATCTCTTTGTAGTGGAATGCATGGATCTTCGTCCGAAAGAAAAAGAGTGAGGGAAGAGAGAGAGAAAGAGAGAGAGAAAGATTGAGAAGAGAGAGAGAGAGAGAGGAAAAGAGAAAAGAGAGAGGAAAAGAGAGAGGAAAAGAGGAGAGAGAAAAAGAAAAGAGAGAGAAATCTAGATCTGGTTGGATCTGGAGGAGAAAACTTCAAAAACGTGTATTAGGCAAATGTTTAAACAAACAACAAGCTTAGTTGAAGTATCTGGCGCTACTTCTAAACAGGATTTCATAGGGTCTCAACCTAGTGATCCCTGCTGAGGTGTGTCTGACACTGAACAATTCAAGGGGAAGACTCTCATGCCCTTGCCTTCTACACTGCCCCATCCTCCCAACCTTCCCCCTATTCTGTGGCTGGTATGGGGTGTGTAGAGTCAGTTCTGTGTCTAAGGCCTGCCATATCTCTTTGGCTGGCAGTGAAAGCAGGTCACTAGCCACTTTCCATGGTCTCCGGGAGCCCACAGCTGCACCCTATCTCAGTCCTCTTCTTCTGGGACTTGCTCTTGTAGGGTCAGGACAACGTCTTCTCAAGACTTTCCATCCTTCCTTTCTTCTTCACATCTGGGTCATTCGAAAAGCACAGATTGACTGACTGTTTCTCTCGTAAGTGGTCTTGGGGCTTCTTTGGATGTTCTGTCAGTGAGGGCACTTCTTACTGCTTCCCTTGACTCCTCCAATGTAGGCCTCAACCCTGCTCACCGCGACTCTGTCTGGCAATAGCAAAGCTTCCATCCGTTCTTCTATGGCCTCATGGCGGCGTACAGTTCCATTGTCAGTGATCAAGTCTCTTATCCTCCACAGAGTAGATGCTGGCTGCCATCTTGCAGGCTGCAGCGAGAGCACATACATCTGCTTCTTCACAGACAGGCATGCGGGTAGCGACTGCTCTATCAGCACAGCGTCTTCTGCTACCAGCACCATACCCATGTGGAACCGTCTTCTTGATGCACATCTTGATCCATCCGCAAAGATGTTAAGTCAGGGTCCAAAGGTGTATCCGTCACGGTATCGAATCCAGAGTTTCAGCTATGCCAGAGTCGACTACCTCTTCCACCAAGGTGTCAGAGGTGGGACACTCCCCCCTTGGAAGAGGGAGAAGTTCAGCAGGATTAAGGACCGCACACTGGGAGATGGTGACTTTGTCAGGGAGCAGTGATGTCATACGGGCACTGATCTTCAACTGGTGCTTTAGGTAGGTGTTCAATCTGGCTGAGTAGTGTTCAAAGGGCTGCTGTCTTACTCCATGGCAAACATGTAGAATGACTTCTGGGCTGGAGATAACGTGATGATACTCTTCAGGTGACTGTAACTGTAACTCAGGTGACTATGACTGTAGCTCAGATGACTGACTGTAACTCAGGTGACTGTGACTGTAGCTCAGATGACTGACTGTAACTCAGGTGTTACCAGCTGTAGTTGTTTGCATATGGGCTCTCGGAGACCTGATACAAAGGACTATACCCAGGTTTGTAAGAAAGAGCAATGGGTGTAACTTTGGGGTCAGGAGAACATTGAAATTCTAAAAACTAAAATCCCCTAAAATCCCGGGGAAAGAGAAAAGAGCACAAGAGGGTTTGGAAACTACCAAGCAGCACCCCCTGACTACATCTACACAACTAGGAAAAAGCAGTGGAGCGTATCTACTCTACCTCTCCTGTGCTGACCCTGTAACTCGGGGCCCTGCACTCTCCCTCATCCCGACGGTAGACCTGATGGTGGTCAGGGCCGAGCCTCCAGCGTATCCCTATCTCCTGTCAGACCCTGCAAACTAAGACACAAAGGATTACTGGGTGCTGCCAACGAAAACTTTAATATATGTCAACTCCTGATGATCAATGTCCCCTTGGGACCACATGAACCTCCACCCTCTCTATCAGGGAACTCTTGTGCAAGACACCAGGCAGGATAACATACAAGTGAAAATATCTCAAAACTAGGCTAAGTAACAACTGCCATATGCAGAAAAATATTCACTGTCCACCAGGACTAATAGTGAGCAGTCTATATGGTCTACTAAATTGTATAACATACAGAAAAAACAAATATGCAAAAGTGAAGGGAAAAGGTCCACAGGACTATCAGCAATAACCTCTGCTAAGGTTCATTAGTGGAAAAATGGAGTGTGTGTGTTCCAGGTCCCTGTCTCCCCCCTCTGCAGTCCCTGCTATGTCGGCAATAAACAGAGCAGTGACTTTGGCTGCTAAAACAAAAAATGGGGAACTGGGTGTCGGCTGGACTAAAAATGGCGTCTAAAGATGAACTATGTAGTGTCTGAGTTAAAACGTCCACTAAAGATAATTACCGATAAGAAACAGCCGCTAAAAGAGGAAGTAGGTGTTGGCCAAAAATGGCGTCTGAAGAGTCCTGGGAGGGAGTGAAAAGAAAAGATGTCATGTATTGTGACATCTACATTCAGGAGGTATTCAATCTGTCACCGGGAATATGGATTATATAGGGACCCCTGGGCTGACCCTGTAACTAGGGACCCTGTACTCGCCCTCATCTCGACGGTAGACCT
Source organism: Anomaloglossus baeobatrachus (assembly GCF_048569485.1). Classification (NCBI taxonomy): domain Eukaryota; kingdom Metazoa; phylum Chordata; class Amphibia; order Anura; family Aromobatidae; genus Anomaloglossus; species Anomaloglossus baeobatrachus. The sequence goes on along the minus strand of NC_134361.1, from coordinate 157,809,847 downwards.
GATGGTGGTCAGGGCCGAGCCTCCAGCGTATCCCTATCTCCTGTCAGCCCCTGCAATAACTATCCCCATACCATACCCCACCCAGGGCTGAGTGACAGAAAGAAATCTACATTCAGAACAGGAAATAATGGGGTGGGCTTACGTGGACACAAGTCCACCCTATATATCAGCTTATATTTCTTATTTTCACAGACAGGTAAAATACACATAGTGCAGTTGCTAGATTCAGAATTACTCATCAATTCACATCTAGAATTCTCCATTTCAACATACGTGTGTCATTTACAACTAAACTTCACCGAATTTCATTCACAGGACTGAAATGGACACTTCCCTGTTTTTTTTTTTTTTTCTTTCTTTTCAACTCTCCTACGGTGTTTCACACCAAAAACTGCGTACATTATACATAAAACATCTTCCAGTGTCACTTGGGTGATAAGGTACATACACCCTCACTGCAAACCTGGCTCCATTACTGGCCAGAAAGAATCCCCAGCTTTAATCTGGGTGAAAACATCTTTCAGGGAAAACTATATATGAGATATTATGTCAGAGAGAGAATTCACGATATACATACACCTCCATGAGAACGGTCTATCGACTACTCAATAATTCCGATTAAGACCAAAGTTTAGGGGTCTTCCCCAATGTATTCAATTCTAGGTAAGAATACATTGACATCTACTAAAACAAGACCAGTGAGTACGCATACAACGTTCAACTCACTGCTTAGCATGAAAACCGTACCAGGTAACAGTCAGGGCTCTTTCACCCACTTGTTCCTTAACACTGCACCTGTACATCAGGTCCAAGGTATCAAACATCAATTATTGATGACACGTCACTCATAGGTGTATATATCTCAGTGTTCCTTCACAAGGACTGCAGCCTCTTGAGGCTTCCATGTCACATATTTAGGGCGTTCTTGTCTGGGACTATCGGAATAATGGTGCGATGCCATGTGTGGCCTGACGTCCTCAAATAGGACAGCACCTGTGGTTTACCTCTACTAGGGACAGTGTTGGTGGTGGGGTGGATCATTGTTAAATCATTGTCATCTTCCTGCCCCCCCTCGGTGGCTTCTGTTGCTCCAGCAACAAATAGGCCAGTGGCCTTGGGACTTAAGATGGCCGGAAAAGGGAACTAGGTGCGGCCCAACCTGAAATGACGTCTGGGCAGGCTAGGGAGGGCGTTTGGTGGGCAGGGGGACAAACTACACAAGTCCAACCCTCTGGGGACGACTTATGAGGAGGGGGGCGTTGTTTCCTAATGGGCTTGGCCACTTCCTGAGATGCCATTTTCTGATCTGGTGCAATATAGAAATATCTACCATCTCTATCCCATTCCTCTTTCCATGTCAATTTCCTAACATCTTTTGACGTTCTATACCATGCCTCAGCATCCATAAGGAGATCTTTATCTTTCAAGATCCCTCGCTTGTTTAACAAAACATCTTTCCATTCCTTCTCGTTCGCTTACTAATTCTTCTGCCGTTAACTTGACAGGTGTGGACTGATTAGACCCCATATTAAAAAGGGTACACGACCTAAACTAACACGTCAATCTGGATGTCTGCTATGCCGTAATCCACTTCCTCTTCTGGACCAGAGACTATACACATCCACAGAATACATAGAATTTCTACCTCAGTCCACAAACCATAACTTGACAGGTTGTCCTACCAGGAAGAGGTGTCACGTGGGTGATAGATACTAAATTCACCCTCACTATCTCTTACTTCATGTACTGGTAACCTCTGTTCACACTATATACACCTTCTTTGAACGGTCCGTCCAGAACATCAATAATCAATGATTAAGCCTGACATCAAGGGTTTTCCCCAGTATATTCAATTCCTAGGTAAGAATACACTGACATCCACTAAAACAAGACCAATGAGTACAACTTAAACTCACTGCTTAGCAGGAACACCATACCAAGTAACAGCCAGGGTCAGTCCCCCACTTTTGTAACTTTATACAAGACTGCACATGTACATAGAAAACCCTTCCAAATCTTCTATCCCCGAAGATCAGGTCCGTCCAAGGCCTTATCAAACATCAACTATCGACCGGGCTTGTTAACACACCAGTGTATCTCCTCTTATACACAACAGTTAATTTTATTTTTTTTTTCCAGTTTCTCCTTCACTCATAGAAGAAACCAGCTTCAATATACTTCAATATATCAAAGTATATTCCCGTGACACAACTTCCTCTTTTCGCGTAACCTGCAAGTACGAACGAACAAAGCACATAGAACTTCCTCTTTTTGCAGCCCACCTCGCTGCAAACAAACACAGTGATTAGAGCGATACCAGCAAGTATTCCACCTGCTGCAAATAGTCAGACATTTTTACACAGGTAGACACAGGTCAATACAATGACATAACAATAAGGACACTATATACACCATCCAGGTGGCTGATCTCACCTGCAGATATAACCATATATATCCATATATATGTATCCAGCGTATATCACAACTTCCTCATTTTCCTCTACTTTCAACTCAGAGAAAAACGAAACTATAGAACTTCTGCTTTTCTCAAAGAGCAGACAAAAACCACATTACATAAATTACAGACAGCTTAAGGTGAACCTGACCACCTTGGTGTGGGATCTCTTAGGACGGCTTATCTCATGCGAGATGGCGGTCATTAGGTGTCTAGACTGGGACAGCCCAACCCCCCCTTCGAAATGCAAGTACACGCAAGAGGTTTGCAAGGTGAGATTATACAAATGATCTCACCTGCAGCAGGAGTTGCGCAATTCTCCACCTCTCGTGTAGTTGCCTTCCGACTGAAGGTGTCAGCATGGCTGTCCGCCATCCAGAGCTCCGTCCTAAGGTTCGTTGGGCGCCAAATGATAAGGCCGTAATTTAGGTTGATGCAATCTAATCATGCATCCCTCTTAAACTGTCTGCAGACCAAATTATGAGTCACTCGTGGTAGCATGCATTACCCTCTCTTTCGCTCACACCAGAGACGTGCTCAGATATGAATAGAAAGTAAGACTGATTTATTTCCGGAAGTGTTACAAATATATATAACCTTATTGGCTAGGTGCCAAGAATACGTAACACGTCTCCTATTGGATAAAGTAGAACAGCTTATTCTGTGATATACAATTTACTGTAATGTGCTTGGTTCCTCATTTATATTAAGCAATGTCAGCATTATTCACTTGTCACAAGAATAGCCCAGACTGTCTGTCTGAGTCTTATGCCAAGAGATATGTGGGGTACAGTTCAAACAACATCTTAAATCTTGTTCTTTATGGATATCTCCATGTAACTCCTATATACTCATAATAATGATAATCACATCCCTAACAATTCTTGAATATAACATGTTACATTTATTATATTGCATTATTTGATATGAATTCAGTGTATCCATAGATCTTATTAACATACATGATCACAATCATGTATTTTTTTTTTATATCATGTCACCCATTTTAATTCACACTCATTTCCATTTCCACACTTTTTCTCTTTTCCCCTTCCTCACATCACGCTTCTTTATTCCTCCTTCATTCTCTCGAACCTTTCTAAAAAATCGCATTCGCGATTATTTACTATCTTACTACTCACTGGGAATCAGTGGAAAATCCTACATGTGCATACAATTAGAGTGGGTGTGTGCTACACCATTTAGGAAACCGACACTCTTCCCTCATTTGAACATGACTAAGACTATGTGTCGAAACGCGTAGTTCGATGGGGTCCCTGTAAGCATTTCTTTTTCTTGCTGACCGCTCTGTACACTACAATTTTATCGGAATTATATGAAATAAACGTGGATTGTTTTAAATTTACACTTCGAGGACTGCGCTGGACTTCTTTTCTTCTATTGTGAATTTGGCAGCCAAACCTTCCGTGCGCTGGGTCAACACAGACAGCGGTGAACAGGAAATCGGTGAGCTGAAATTTTTTCTTTTTATTGTTTAACACTGGTACGAGTGCAATCCGATTTTTTTATCGGGACACACTCGCACCAGGAAATCACAGATGGAAAAGCGCCCTAAAAATGGTGATAGAATAGATAGGGGGATTAGAGCAGCCAATTTACACTTACCAATCGCCGCACGGCTCTAATGCTACGTATGGGGCTGTTCGTTAACCTAATGCATCATATGCACTGCTTCCCCTGCCCACCGGCAGTTCCAGTGTCTCTGGTTGCAGTCAGACATGCCCCAACCCTATGTGACAACGTGTCTGAGTTATTTCAGAGATGTTGTCTGTGTATGTCTATAATGCTGTATAAGTAAATAATTTTAAAAAATGCATCACAGCAAGCGGTCATGTTCTATGCCTGCGCGCTGTGCCTTTAGTAATGTAGCAGAGCCGGAATTGTTGTGGGACTTCGTGTGGATTATGTCAGACCTGGGTGTTTTGGGGTTTAATAAAGGGGTGAAATAGGGTGTTGTTTTGTATTTTATTTCAAATAAAGGATTTTTTCGGTGTTTATGTTTATTTCTTTTCACTTACAGATTAGTAGTTGGCCTCCCATTACTAATCTAGGGCTTAGTGATAGCTGTGAGCTGTTATTAACCCTTTATTATCCCAATTGCCACAGCACCAGGGCAATCTGGATGAGTCAGGTAAAGTTCCGTGATTATTGCACTTAATGGATACAACAATCCTGGGCGGCTGCAAGCTGCTATTTTTAGGCTGGGGGGCCCAATAAGTGTGGGTCTCCCCAGCCTGAGAATACCATCCCCAGCTGTCTGCTTTATCATGGCTGGGTATCAAAATTGGGGGGGTCAGCACGCCATTTTTCTAATCTATTTATTTAAGTCATTTAAAAAAGCCTCATGCAGTTCCTTTTATTTTGATATGCAGCCAAGATATGAGCACAGCTGGAGGCTGCAGCATTTAGCTGTATGCTTTATCGGTGCTGGGTATCATAATATGGGTGAACTATACGCCACATTTTTTGTATTTATTTTTAAAGCAATATAGACTCACACAGACAGACGTGTCGGACTCAAACCAATCAAAGAAGTGGGGCAACCGGTGGGCGGGGTAAGCAGTGCATATGCATGTTAATGAGCGGCCCTGGAAGTAGTATGAGCAGTCAAGAAGCAGTGTACAGCCGTGCAAGAAACTCGGTAAGTATAACGCGCCTGCTTTCCCCCTTTTTTTATTTTTTCCTTTATTTTATTTAATTACCCAAGTTGCTGTAACGGGATCGTTACCCGAAGTTCACTGAGATCACCAGGCCCGAGGTTGGTGCTTGTATATTTGTGTTCCTAGAATTTCAAAAATAAGGGGACAACATCCAACGATAAAGTATTATCTGATTTACTAACACAGGTATGGAAAAAATTGTAGTTTTCAACATTTAGAGATTGAAAATGATGTTTCTACAGTAGAGGGCAACATTATCCCAGTTTTGTAACTGTAACTGATCAATACTTAACACTAAAAAATGATAGAAAAAATATAATAAAACCTTACCTGCATGTCTCAGGAGCTCAGACTTTCTTCTCAAGGTGCTGCATATGTCATATCTCAAAAGAGTACAAAAATTAGATAAGCCCTGAAGGTAAATGGCATTTAGATCTTCTGTAATTCTAAAAACGTTGTCACATGTCCTTCTGTTATAGCCACTATAGACAAGTGAATACTGAGTAATGCATAATATTTATAATCATATGTGTGTGCAAGCGTATTATATACAGTATATATATATATATATATATATATATATATATATATATTCCAACACACCCAAAAATGGTATCTGTAGAGAAATAAAATCTAAAACATAATTTTTTTGTGTGACCATTAGAGATGAGTGAATAGACAAATATTCTGGTTCGGATTCTTCTTGCCAAATAAGTTCCATTGCTCGTGTATTCGTAACAAATACCAAACTTAATGCAAGTCAACAGGAAACTCAAATACATTTCTGGAGAACTTTGGAAGTAGGTCTGGGAGGGCTGTAAAAATGCTGCAATGGATGGAAAAGTACTGAAACTGCATGGGAACAGCATAGGGAAGATGCCTGGATGAATTTCTCACCTTTGGTTCCTGGGAATAATGTTGTCAGAGTATTGTGGGAATTAAAGCAGGACAGTTAGACTTACACTTTCCCAAGGCTGTAACACTGCTTCCTGGTCCGATCATTAACCCCTTCACCCCCGGGCAATTTTCCATCTTTTGTTTGTTCCTCCCCTTCTTCCAAAAGCTATAACATTTTTATTTTTCTGTCAATATAGCTGTATGAGGGATTGTTTTTTGCGGGATAAGTTGAACTTTTTAAACACCATTTATTATGCACTATATTATACTGGAAAACAGGATAAAAAATCCAAGTGGGGTGAAATTTCAAAAAAAGTGGAATTCCACATTTTTTTTAATTTACTTTGTTAACTATTTTGAAAAACTGAGCAATATAAAGGGGGGAGGAGTGAGCACTACTGAAAATGATATAAAAAATGATATTACTGCTCCGTACACACACTGAAAACAATTTGTAAAAAACAGGAAAACCGTGCTGGAACTGCCCTGGAGCGAAGTGATACAATAAATAACCCAATTGCATCCAAGGTGCATGCAAATATGTGACAGAATTTATTAATAGATACAAACACTTAAAAATATACCATGGTTGACCCAAGAAAAAGTAGTATCTATACCAGACAGACTCCAGTTTTGAGGCATACACGTGGGCATGGACTACATGCAGGCCTCTAGGGGCTTGCATTGATGTTTAATACAAACAGTGTGTCTATGCATCACTGGAGACCTACATCATTGCCAGACATGCGTATTAGCGTGCATTCCACTTTGGAACTCACGCCGCATAATATCTTTATTTCCAGTGCTGTGGGTGAATGTGACGCCCTGGACTAGCCAGGTAGTCACACTTAGTGCCCTGCACAACACCAGTCCCCTAACAAAGTGCCAGCAGCCAAACACTTTAAACCCTAGTCACCTCCCTCAGTGCTGGATGGACACACCAGGGGGGTGGAGCCAGGCGGTTGGCACGCCCACCGAGGAGTTCAGAGAGCCTGAGGCAGGAAGCACAGTAGAGTTGTAGTCTGACAGTGTAGTCGGACAGTTCAGTTTGAGAGTTCAGTGGAGGAGGACAGGCCTGTGTGACAGGCCTGTAACAGACTGACAGGTGCCAGGGTTGAAGCCCGGGCACCTTTGGCTAAGAGGCATACGAAGGCCTCTGGCTGCAGGAGCTGGGAAGACGGCTTGGTGGAACCGTAGTGGACCGGGACAGGGTAGTGACCCACCGTTACCGACCGGGGATCCGACTGGAAACCGGAGCACAAGTGGGGTTACTCAGACCCTGAAGCTAGGTCCAGAAGCTACTGGGGGCTAGCTAATTAACTGATTGCAGCCAGGGCTATAGGTCCTTTCCCACCCAAAGTCCCGACTGAAGACAACAGCCCAATGAGGGGGATAGAAAGCCACCGCCACGGCAGAGAGATCCCACGGGCCAGCATTTGCGGGCAAAGGGCTCCTCCGACACACACAAGCCGGGGAGCGGACTCTTGTATTGCACGTTCAGGTAGTCCAACATCACACAAAACAGGTGCAGGAGAAAGGCAGAGACCACCAACCGGGTGGGGGGACCAGACTGCGGGCGGCTGCGGGCACCGACCACCATCACCTTGGTTTACCAGAGACTCGTGTGTGGTTAATAATCGTGAGTACAACAGTGCCCCCCGGCCGCGCACTTCCCTGCATCGCCCAGCTCACTCCCCAACGGGTCCCGGGGCCACCCACGGAGGGGTTAACATCTTGCTGCGCAACATCTCCCCTGCAGCGGTGGTGTCCACCTTCACCACATCCCGTGGGTGGCGTCATGAACTTAAACACGGCTCCGGCCGTACACCTACGTCCCCTAAAACACCAGCCCCCCCTTTCAAGTCGGAGTCACCACAGGGTCCCCGGGTCCGGAGACGCTCGAGACACCCACCAGCGAGCCCGGATCCGAGCGGCTCGGCTGCAGCCGAGTGCGGGGCAGTACACCTCGACTCTTCTGGCGTCACAAACAGGATACTTACCCATTCACTTACCTAGTGAAGTAGCAAACTGTGGAAAGTCCTTTCCTGATCCAGCAACACATCCGAAATTGGTGTAAATTAAAAGTTCATTTTATTGAAATATTATTAAAACTAACATGCGTTAGAAGGATATCCAGACATGTAAAAGAAGGCGTCTTACGTGTTTCAGGCCGGTGTGGCCCTTAGTCATAGACATGCATTATCCATGTGAAACACATAATATATAGAAAAAACCTAGCTGAAGTGTGCCTTGTACGGACAGTCAGTGGTGATCCGTTGTAAAATTTTCAAATTCCGCCATCTTGCCGCCATCTTTTGGCGCGAAGATTCCCGCCAGAGTCTTCTTCCCCGCGAAAAGAGCGCGAAAGCTGAACCCCCACCCCCTGGGAACACGGCTGTAAAGCAAGGCCGGAAGTCAAAAAACGAAACTGACCGGCTGGAGAGAGGAGTGCCGCGAAAAGACCGAGGGGAAAAAGCGGGAAGATGTCCGCGCCTAACCCGGATGGCGGAGTGGCGCCGGCCGTTGGAGCGGCGGCGCCCGCAGATGTGCCTGACGACGGGAACGTGGCGGCGCTCGCCCCGGACGCAGGGGCTGGGGAGGCCGCGGCTCCGACGGTCACCCAGGTAATGCCAATTTCCTTGCCCTACGTGCCCGGTGCTGCCTGGCTACCCCAGTACAATGGGAAGCCTGATGAATTGCAGGTGTTCCGGAAGAAAATATGCACAATTCTTGATTTGTACGCCATGACTGACAAGCAGCGTGCAGTGGTAGTACTAGGGCAGCTGACCGGCGCCGCCGAGCAGGAGGTAGAGACTTGGGCAGATGTGGACCGGGACTTGGTAACCGCCATTTTCGACAAACTCCAGGTCGCCTTTGAAACCCGCACCGAAGCAGAGTTACGGATGCAGTTTTATCATTGTCGGCAGTGACCAAAGGACAGTATAAGAGACTATGCCTTGCGGCTACAGACTGCCCTGCGTACGCTGAGGCGGGTGGACCCCATCAACGAGACTGATAGTAACAAGATGCTAGTAGAGCAGTTCCTGCAGGGACTGGGGTCCACCGAAGATCGCAAACAACTGCGGCTGTGGTCGTTAGAGCACGCAGTCCTGGACTTTGCAGTGCTGAAAGAACGGGCCATCAAGGCCCTACAAGCACCGGATGCTGGTGCCCCCGATCCGCCATCATGGCCGGCTGATACCGCTCCCGTCTCAGTAGTACCCTCCTTGTTGGCCCTGCATATCCGGAAATCTATTGTCTTTTTTGAGGAAATGTAAAAAGCTAAAAAGACCTAAATCATGTGCAATATTTGAGTATAATGCAGATACATCGATGGTTATGAAGAGATAGGAATGTTTCCAGGGGACATCTTTAATGATATCTATGAGGTGGGAAGAATCTCTGAGATAACTACTGAGTCCCAACACATGTGGTTGCATTAATTGATCAATATATGCTGCCAAATTGGCTGTAAGGGAATTTATGCCCGAAATTATGGGGCGCCCTGGGGGGTTGACTGGATTTTTGTGTAATTTGGGTAAATGGTAAAAGAACGCCATATTAAAATTATTTATCTGTAAGAACTTTTTTTCAGCTGAATCAAAAATATTATTATCAATGGCTCTCTGTATCATGTTTTTGTAGGCTGTCACAGCTGACTCATAGTTAACCCATTCAACTATATGGTAGTATGTAGGGTCAGACAATATCCTTAATGCCTCTTTCATATAATCGCCCCTATCCTGGACGACTATGCCCCCTCCTTTATCAGCAGATCTAATGACGATTTGCTGATTCTCTTTTAGGGTAAGTTCACACAGTGCGTTTTTCGCGGCGTTTTTGCGCAGTTTTCGGGTGCGTTTTTGCTCAGAAAACTGCATGACTTTGCTTCCCCACCAGGTTTTCATTTTTGCTGTCTGCACACAGCGTTTTTTTTCAGCTGCGTTTTTGTGGTGCCACAAAAACGCAGCATGTCAATTATTCCCGCGTTTTTCACTGCGCTTTTCATCCATTGAGTGCAATGGGATGTTGAAAAACGCAATGAGAAACGCAAATAGGTGCGTTTTGGTGCGTTTTAGTGCGTTTCTAAGACCAAAAACGCAGCTATAAACGCAGGAGGTGGGTAGTAAAGTGACATGTACAGGAAGAGGATTCCTTCTGTCACCGCCGCTTCCACCTTCCGTCCTGTGCATGTCTGCTGCCGTGCGGCGCCATGTCTGGGCGGGAGGTGGAAGCGGCTGCAAAATCAAAAGTGAACAGTAAAAAAAAAAAAAAAAAAAGTTATACTCACCTGTCTGCAGACTCCCGGTGCCATGCCCGCTCCCATCTCCTCCCGGTCCCGCCGCTCAGGGTGTGTGCAGTCTCCCCGGGTGCGTGTGCCTGCAGGATGCAGGACCTGGCGATGGATCACCTGATGCAGTCACCTGACGCATCAGCTGATCGTAAGTCTCGGGCTGAAGCTGGCGCCCGGCCGGCTTCATCTATCAGCGGATGCGTCAGGAGACTTCATCCCTGATTACCGGCAGCTGCTGCAGCGATCGGACGGGATCAGAGTCCGCTGCAGGAGCTGCCGGTAATCAGTACATAAGTGAGTATTTATTTTTTTTTCTTTTGCACCGATGCATCTGCTGATTGTATAAACGGCTTTTATACAATCAGCTGCTGTGTCATGTGATTCAGGCACTTGATCCTGACACATCATCTGATCGCTTTGCCTTCCAGCAAACCGATCAGATGATATTGGATCTGGATTGGACGGCGCGGGACCCTTGACCCAGGATTACTGCGGAGGGGGGGTTCTTTATTTCAATAAAGATGGAGTCACTAATTGTGTTGTGTTTTATTTCTAATAAAAATATTTTTCTGTGTGTTGTGTTTTTTTTATCTTTACTAGAAATTCATGGTGGCCATGTCTAATATTGGCGTGACACCATGAATTTCGGGCTTAGGGCCAGCTGATAATATACAGCTAGCCCTAACCCCATTATTACCCAGTGAGCCACCCGGCATCAGGGCAGCTGGAAGAGTTGGATACAGCGCCAGAAATGGCGCTTCTATGAAAGCGCCATTATCTGGGGTGGCTGCGGACTGCAATTCGCAGCGGGGGTGCCCAGAAAGCATGGGCACCCTGCACTGTGGATTCCAATCCCCAGCTGCCTAGTTATACCCGGCTGGACACAAAAATTAGGCGAAGCTCACGTCATTTTTTTTTTTTAATTATTTCGTGAAATTCATGAAATAATTAAAAAAAAAGGGCTTCTCTATATTTTTGGTTCCCAGCCGGGTACAAATAGGCAGCTGGGGGTTGGGGGCAGCCCGTATCTGCCTGCTGTACCCGGCTAGCATACAAAAATATGGCGAAGCCCACATCATTTTTTTTGTTTGGGGGGGCAAAGAAATCCTGCATACAGTCCTGGAATGAGGATGCTGAGACTTGTAGTTCGACAGCTGCTGTCTGCTCTCCTGCATACACTATTGGATGGAGGATGCTGAGCCTTGTAGTTCTGCAGCTGTCTGCTCTCCTGCATACACTAGTGGAGAATGAAGAACATATTGAAGAAGGAAATGACATCAGACCTTTTTTTTTGTTCACTGATAAAAAAAACGCATAAAGACGCAGTGAGCAAAAACGCAGCAAAAAAACGCACCAAATTGCGGCAAAACGCGCGCTTTTTTTGCCGCGTTTTTTGACGCGGGTGCGTTTATGTGCGGTTTTTGCCTCAAAAAACGCACAAAAACGCAGCGTCAAAAAAACGCAGTGTGTGAACCTAGCCTTAAGCTTTTTAGTGCTAATCTCTCTTCACTGGAGAGATTGTATTTCATACACCTTTTGGTATTAGTAACTTCTTTGAGATCTGTGAGGATTAAATCACTGAAGGTTTTAATGTGATGGCCTTTACTCCCCGTAGGGTAGAATTTAGATTTTGGTCTCACTTTGGTGGGAAAAAAAGAGGGGTCCGTTGGGGGGGTTGACGATATTGGTATTGTTAGTATGGGGAGTATTTAAAAGAAAGTGTCTTTTCAGAGTCAGTTTCCTGATGTTTGGCCACAGGTAGATCCATCCTTTTTTCTCTAATTGTGTGGCGGTGAGAATTCATCCTTGTCCTGAGCTGTTGTCCGGTCTCCCCTACATACAGACCCCCAGTTGGACATTTGGTACATATAATTAAGCACACCACATTGGTTGTGGTGCAGCTGAAGGTACCTGGGATTTTGTAGTCCTGATGTGATCTGGGAATCTTTATCTTGTCCGTTGTCAATATTAATGGACAGGTCTTACATTTTTTCTGGTTGCAGGGAAATGTTCCTGTTGGTGTTGGAGAGGACAGGGAGCTTCTGACAATGATGCTTCTTAGATTTGGGGGCTGTCTAAAACACAGAAGTGGGGGGTCTGGAAAAATAGATTTTAACCGGGCATCTTTTTGCAGTAATGGTTGTAGTTTCCGTGCAGCTCCTCTAAACACCTCCAGATGTGGATTGTAGGTGACTACAAGAGGGATCCGGTTGTTTTCTTCTTTAGTTTTATAATGTAGGAGATGGTTTCTTGATATTCTGGTGGCTCTTGTAATCTGGTTTTCAATTGTTCTTGGGTGGTAGCCTTGATTCAGAAAGGTCTTTCTGAGGCCCTCAAGGTGATTGTCTCTATCTGTACTGTTGGAACATATCCGATTAAACCTGATAGCCTGGCTGTATACAATAGAGTTTTTTATGTGTTTTGGATAAAAACTGTCCCATTTCAGGTATGTTGGACGGTCAATTGGCTTCTTGTACAGGGATGTCTCTATTTCATTGTTCCGTAGTTTAATGATGGTGTCCAAGAAGTTGATTTCCGTGCAGGAGTGGCTGAGTGTTAAGTTGATGGTGGGATGAAACTGATTAAAGTGTTCATGGAAGGTCTTCAGCTGCTCCTCAGACTCTGTCCAGATGATTAAAATATCATCAATGTAACGGTAGTAGGCCAGAGGCCTGATAGGACAAGAGGATAAAAAGTCACTCTCAAGCTTGTCCATGAAAAGATTTGCATATTGTGGTGCCATTTTGCTTCCCATTGCAGTCCCAGTCTCCTGTAGATATATGTCATTGTCAAATGCAAAGTAATTATGGGTGAGGATGAATTTTGTAAGCTTCACCACAGAATTGGCATCAGTTCCTGTATTTTCCAGGAAAATTTTGCAAGCATTTAATCCATCCTGGTGTGGAATGTTCGAGTACAAGGATTCCACATCCATGGTAGCAAGGATGGTTCCCTCTGGAAGAGGACCTATTGCTGATAGTTTTTTCAATAGGTCAGTAGTGTCCTGGATGTAGCTGGTTGTATCCCTTACCAAGGGTTTAAGGATACCCTCTACCCATCCAGAGACTTGTTCAGTGAGGGTGCCCACACATGAAATGATGGGTCTTCCTGGGTTTCCAGATTTGTGAATTTTGGGAAGCATGTAGAATGTGCCTATTCTTGGACTCACCGGTATCAGTTCATAAGTTCTTATGGATATGTCAGGCAGACAAGAGGCCAACTTGTTAAGTTCCTTGTAATAGTCCTGTGTGGGGTCAGACTCCAATTTCTTATAGTAGCGTTTGTCCATCAGTTGTCTGTGTGCTTCCTTCATGTAGTCTGATTTGTTCATCATGACTATTGCACCCCCCTTGTCTGCAGGTTTAATGATGATTTCTTTGTTGGTTTTCAAAGATTTTATGGCCCTTCTCTCCTGGGCACTGATGTTGGATGGTTGCCTCCTGTGTGTGTCTAGGAAAGTGGATTTTACCAAATGTCTGAAAGTGTCTATATAGTTATCCAGATGAGGGTTGCGTCCTGGTGGAGGTGTCAAATCTGATCTTTTCCTGGTTGTCAAGATCCGTCTTCCTTCAGTCTGGGTGGATTCTGAAACATCTGCATCGCTAAAATATTCCCTCAGACGTAGTCTCCTGAAGTAATCTTCCATGTCGCTGCAGAGTTCAATTTTGTCTAGAGCTTTAGTAGGACAAAATGAGAATCCTTTAGAAAGCACAGCAAGTTCCACTTTGTTTGGTTTGTAATCCGAGAGATTAATAACACAGTTAGGGTACCTTCACACTTAGCGATGCAGCAGCGATCCGACCAGCGATCTGACCTGGTCAGGATCGCTGCTGCATCGCTACATGGTCGCTGGTGAGCTGTCAAACAGGCAGATCTCACCAGCGACCAGTGAACAGCCCCCAGCCAGCAGCGACGTGCAAGCGACGCTGCGCTTGCACGGAGCTGCCGTCTGGAAGCTGCGGAGACTGGTAACTAAGGTAAACATCGGGTATGGTTACCCGATGTTTACATTAGTTACCAGCGCACAGCTGTGTGTGCAGGGAGCAGGGAGCCGCGCACACTGAGCGCTGGCTCCTTGCTCTCCTAGCTGCTGTACACATCGGGTTAATTAACCCGATGTGTACAGCAGCTACATGTGCAGAGAGCCGGAGCCGGCAGCACAGGCAGCGTGAGAGCTGCAGATGCTGGTAACTAAGGTAAATATCGGGTAACCACCTTGGTTACCCGATGTTTATCTTGGATACAGCTTACCTCAGCTGTCAGACGCCGGCTCCTGCTCCCTGCTCGCTTCATTTGTCGCTCTCTTGCTGTCACACACAGCGATCTGTGTGTCACAGCAGGAGAGCGGCTTTGAAGAAAACGAACCAGGGCTGTGTGTAACGAGCAGCGATCTCGCAGCAGGGGCCAGATCGCTGCTCAGTGTCACACACAGCGAGATCGCTAATGAGGTCACTGCTGCGTCACAAAAAGCGTGACTCAGCAGCGATCTCGGCAGCGAGCTCGCTGTGTGTGAAGCACCCCTTAGATGCTTTTGTGCCTTGAATGGAGTGGTTGTCCAAGTTGTCAGGTTTTGGCTTTGTTCTCCACCTGTTTGTATTAAGTCCTGAATTGAGGTGCAGTCTATGTAGCTTCTTTTCCTTGTTGTGGATCAGAAGGGTTCGTAGTCTGTAATAGTATTGTTGTACTTTTTGTTCTGTGCTTTCTGGTAGTGTCTTCCTTTGTGTTTCAAATTCTCTCTGGATTTTACTCTTGATGCTGTAGAAGACATGCAAAAGGTGGTTCCTTAATCTCTCAGAAGTCCTGTGACAAAGGTTTTGTGCATAATGGGTATTGTAGGTATGTAGAATTGGGTTTGTAATCCAGAGTCCTTTGGGGATCAGATTCTCCTTTTTGCATTTGGATAAGAAAAATATGTCGCTGTCCAGTTGTGCGCGTTTCTTCAGAAGTGTCTTTAGTTCCATAAAGATGCGGTACATTCTGGTATCCTCCATTTTGATACAAGTAAAATATATCTTTGTACCGTGTTAGCCAGTAGAGATAAAAAAATTGTTTAAAAGAACTGAGAGTCCTCAGTGGTTTATACCTTTTAATGGCTAACTGAAAAGATGGTAATAATTGCAAGCTTTCGAGACTACTCAGGTCTCTTCATCAGGCATGGTATAACACAAAATCTGAAGAGTCACATATTTATACACAACAGGACTTAGAATAGTGCAGTAAAAAAAAACAAAAAAATAACCAAGTTATATAAAACAGAACTATCTCTATGGCAGGGGGGCAAACTGTTGTGGCCATAAATTTTGCTGCAGTTCAGTGTGAAAGTTTTATTGTCCTTTGATAAGGGTCTGGTCCAGGGCTGTGACATGCTCGGATGGTCAGAGGAGCACATCTTTTAACTGATGTAAAAAGACATGAATCCAAGACAACTGATGGACACACGCTACTATAAGAAATTGGAGTCTGACCCTACACAGGACTATTACAAGGAACTTAACAAGTTGGCCTCTTGTCTGCCTGACATATCCATAAGAACTGATGAACTGATACCGGTGAGTCCAAGAATAGGCACATTCTACATGCTTCCCAAAATTCACAAATCTGGAAACCCAGGAAGACCCATCATTTCATGTGTGGGCACCCTCACTGAACAAGTCTCTGGATGGGTAGAGGGTATCCTTAAACCCTTGGTAAGGGATACAACCAGCTACATCCAGGACACTACTGACCTATTGAAAAAACTATCAGCAATAGGTCCTCTTCCAGAGGGAACCATCCTTGCTACCATGGATGTGGAATCCTTGTACTCGAACATTCCACACCAGGATGCATTAAATGCTTG